>NW_028145628.1:495000-642500 GCF_977016875.1 Pavona decussata | reverse complement strand
CGCTTTAAGCTTAGCTTAATAACCCATGTATTATTAAGTCAAATAGTTTTCGGAGTGGTTTTCGACTGAGTCTCGTAACTGGCATAACCAAAGCAATAATTCTGACCAACCACTGGAGACGTAAACAGCATAATGGACGTCCAATCAGAATTCGACGAAAACGTACGTAGCCAGTGCGCAGTCAGCGAGGAAAACCGCGTGCTATTTTACAAATCATGATTGGTTTTGGTTTGGCTTCCGATTGGTTGAAAAAATTGCGTGGATTTTGCCAAGTAATGCTAGAGTGCAATAGAGCGAAACTAAAGCAAGCAAAATTACTTTCTCGACACTAAATTAAAAACCACTCTATGATAACTTATAGAAAGTCCACAGTTTTCGTCGGAGTGCGCTGTCTTGTTTACGACCTCCTGAGTATGTTTTTCCTTTACTCTTAGCTCTACCGAGTAAGAAGTCTGAAGAAACAAAGCAAGGACTCTCCAAGACAATGCTCGTTATAATTGCAGTTGGAGCAGTTGTTCTTCTTGTGCTAATTGTTGTCGGCATAAGCTGTGCGTGGAAATACTGTCGGTAAGGAGAATGTTCCCTGTGAAAAATATTTCTTATATATCTTATTGCAGCAGCAGGAGGGGCTGGGGGTGGGGGTGGTATCCTAGGGCGTTTTGGTGGGTATGGGGGGAGGGGGTGGGGGTGGTATTCTCGGATTTTTTGGTGAGGTATGCTGATAAAATGTTCTCTCTTTAACGCACTGGGATAAGAAGTCATAAGATATAGGAATGCAGGAATCCTTGGTAAAATACTCGAATTTATTTAACGTATTTGTTACTCGTACATACTTAAATTTTAAGCACAGTTATAATTGTGGTGCAAATTAATTTTTGTTTCACTTTACTGCGGCAGAGGTCCAAAGAGCAAGCCGGATTCGGAAAGTTCTCCTGTTGGTTTCGCCAATCAAGCCTACGATGACACTGATTGGAAGGAATCAGTAACTTTCCAAGATCTAATGTACAGTTCTGACGCATAGGATTCTTACAGAGTCGACTTGCTCAAGAAATATCCAAATTATGTATATTCGTAAAAACTGGATCAATGAATAATACAATTCCAGAGTTTTGATTGGCTGATCGGTCTTTAATATTAGCCATTTATACCATGCTCGAGAAATAGACTAGGGCTATCAAATCGTTTTCCGATTTCTTTTGTGTTTTTGTTTGTTTGTTTTTTGGTTTTATGGCAAAACGAAATCAGCATGATCTAGCCAATTTCTTGGTTGTTTTTAATAGAAAAATTAGTTCACTCGAGCTCGCGCTTGTTGGATATGGGATCATGATAGCGAACTCAGAGCTATTCACCTTGTTGGCTATCTATCAGGAATCTAACGCGCGGTCGTGCAATGATTGTAAATTATAAAAGGGTAAATCATAATTTTTTTCGATAATCATAGCATGCATGAATAACTCTGACACAACGTTGTTTTGACAACAGTCAAGACCCGTAAAGACATTACAAGTTATTTTTAATATACACCACAATGGGCAATTTTACAGTTGTGTGCTGAGTGACGTGGCCTTGGACTGTAAGCGAGGCTGGGGTTGAACTTGTTTTGATACAGACCTCACTGCTTTTCATATTTAGATCACGCTGTTCTTATGCTAGCTAGTTCGCATTTACATATGAAAAGCAGTGAAGTTTGTATCAAAACAAGGTCAACCCCAGCCTCGCTTCCAATCAAGGCCAGGTCACTACGCACACAACTATAAAAATGGCCTTTTACACAAATCACACAGGGTTGATTTGCACTTAACATACGTAGATACTACGCGGAATATCTATCTTCATTTGGGAAGATCGCAAGTCGGTGTAGAAACTAAGTATCGTCGTAAATTTGACGCTGCTGTTCTATTAATCTGGAATTTAACTAGAAAGTTGTACCATTGTACGAAAACATCATGGAACACTAATCAGCAGTTTAATTCCCTTCAGTTTATTACGAAAAGTAGGAAAAGTAAATGGATGTTGCCTTACCAATATCGTACCAAAAAAATACTTAATTAGCAGATTATTTACCTTCAATCACTTCCGATCGATTTGACCAGTATTTACTACAAATACTGCAAAGTCGGTTCAGATTTAGCAATGTTTAAAACACGAGCAGCAGTGTTTTTTCGGGATTTAAAACTACAAGGCGCAGCCGAGTGGGTTTAGACCCGATAAAAGACGTATTCTAAAAGACAAAAGAAAAAATTATCCTGAAAACACTTCAAATACCCAACGTACGGTGACTTGAAAATTACATTTTAATGTAACTGAAAATCATGCCTTCTACTTTGGAAGGTACAATAGACCACGAAACGTAATTTGTATAAATACTAATTCTTAGCTCAATGGAATTTTGCCTTGATACAAAGGAATTATCAAATAGAGTCAATTAACTAATATCGTTTTCTATTTTTAAATGTTTCTCGTAATTATCCTTAATGAAAACTTAAGAGGCATTTTTGTGTATCAACCGACATAACGAGTTCCTCCGAAAGTTATCATTAAAATTTTGTCTTTACGTAATAGTACAATCACTTCGTCAATAAGTTATAAATGTTACGATTAATTGTAAATAAAAAATTTACGTCAGGGAAAGTTAACGATATAAAACAATTTTTCAAAAATAATATATGTCGTTGTTCAAATTTATCCTCGGTTTAAATTTTATCTTTCTTTGGTTCCTAGGTATGGTAATGTATGATAACGAGTTTGAAACAAAATTTAAGTCAAGGATAAAATTGAACCACAACATATACACGTTTGCATGTCACTATAAGCACAAACCCCTTTGAAAATATATTTTGTTTAATCTCTTTTTAATCACTTTTCCTAAAAGCGGTTTTCAATTGAATTTCGAAAGTATATTTTGTGTTTGATTTGGTTTTGCTTTACTACGCTCTGTGATTGATTAGCAAAACTTGCGCCACTTTCTCAACCAACTAGAAGCAAAACCAAAACCACTTGTGACATGCTATCACGCGTTTTCCCGCGCTTGGCGCCGGAGACATAAATTTGGTTCGTCTTCTGATTGGTCCGTTGCGATGGTTGTGTCCGTTGTTATTGTTCAAAGCAATTACTTTAGTTTTACGACACTGAATTGGCAACCGCTCTATTGAAATTGATAAAAGACGTAGTCACTGTAAATGTATCATCCCTTAACGTTTAGGACACACGGAACAAGTAGTCCTTCTCTAAATAGTCCAGAGGGCCAGCTATTATATACTGGCGAACGGAAGAATCGAAGATCGGAGCGTATAAAAGTCCAGGTAGGAGAAGGTAGAGTTCCTGTTACCTTGAGCTCACCCATACTTAGTTAATTCTCCAGTTTGACTGCTCGCAAAAATAAGAATGGTTTAATTTGTTTGTTTGTTGTTTTTCTTTGACACAAAAAAATAGAAATTTAACATAACTGCGAAATACCTTAATTAATAACCCAAAAGTTTTATTTTGCATGCAATTGTTTGCCATATGTGATGTAAATGATTTTTGAAAAATTATATTTTGAAAGG
Source organism: Pavona decussata (assembly GCF_977016875.1). Lineage (NCBI taxonomy): Eukaryota > Metazoa > Cnidaria > Anthozoa > Scleractinia > Agariciidae > Pavona > Pavona decussata. The sequence goes on along the minus strand of NW_028145628.1, from coordinate 638,955 downwards.
TGAGATTCAGAGACTGAACACAAGGAATGGATTAAAAACAATTTTCCTTCTGGCCTTCCCAATAGATAATATAAAATATAAATTAATAATTAAATTCGTTAATTAGATTTAATTAAATTAAATACAGTGCTTGCAAAAATAGTGAGTCATATGAAAATTATTTTTCAAGAGAGATTTGCTGAAGCAGTGAACACTAACTATTAAGGATAAACTTGGACATCCATAGTGTATAGTATTATAGACGTGATTTTAAGACTAAATTGAGACGCCACAGTTATGAGTAAGATTTTAAACACGGCCTCCAAGAAAAGCACCATTTATTTTTTTATCAATTTTTTTTTCACGTTTATATCCTATTTAGGTAGATATAGACCGTTAGTTGCAGGAGCCTGTTAGTTGATAATGATAATTATGTAGCTGATAGAAATACCATACGTGTATAAATGAAGTTATCCTATTAGAATAAATATAAGGTGAAAAACCAGAAAGTATAGTATTAGGATGAAAATTAGGCCGAAACTAGAGTGCATAATATTAGGATGAAAATTATTCCAAAACCCATAGTGTATGGTAATAGGATGAAAATTAGCCCAAAACCCATATTTTAAAGTATTAGGATCAAAATTAGTCCAAGACCTATAGTTTATAGTAACAGAATGAAAATTAGGTTAAAAAGCAAGGTTTATAGGATGAAAATTAGAAAAAACCCATGTCTAGAGTATTAGGATAAAAATTACGCCAAAACACATAGCGAATACTATAAGGGTGTAAATAAGGCCAAAAACAAGAGTGCATAGTTTTTGGATTACAGTCAACCCAGGTCACGCGTGAACGATATTTTTTAAATTTGAACGGAGTTTTGAAATTTACATGTCAGTTTTGAAAATCGCCAACGAGATTTCAGAGTTCCCGTATAAATTTCCCTAGCCTATTGACGGTATAAAGCTATGAATTTTTCTTTACATTGCAAAATTGAATATTTCAAGAATAACAATCGTTTCCCAAATATTTTGAATCTTTTTTTCAGTTAATGCGTCTTTTTCGGAACGATTTCGAGAGAAATATCCAACATTCCATTCACACGTCGGACATTACAAAGAGAAATTCGAATGTTCATTTCATTCTTGGAAATACTGTTCACGCGTGACCTGGGTTGACTGTAATATTAATCCGAAATCCATAGTGTATAGTATAAAGATGAAAATTAGGCCAAAATTCATAGTTTATAGTATTAGGATGAAAAGTAGATGAAAAACCACATTGTATGGTATTACCACGAAATAAGGCAAACATTGTTTGTTCAAATCCATAGGTCAAAACCAGAGTGTATAGTATTAGGATGAAAAAGTTAGCCAAAGTACGTAGTGTACAGATATGAAAATTAGGCCAAAATCGTTAGTGTAAAATATTAGGATGAAAATTTGGCCAAAAATCATAGTGTTAAGTATTAGGAGAAATTTTAGATGAAAAACCAGAGTGTATAGTATTAAGCCGGAAATTAGGCCAAATTCCTTAGTTTAATAGTGTTGGGATTAATACCAGGCCAACATCCATAGCATATAGTTTTAAGATGAAATGTTCACAAAATCCAAAGTATTTAAGTATTTAAGGATGAAAATTAGGTGAAAAACCAGATTGTATAGTATAAGGGAGGAAATTAGGCTAAAGTCCATAGTTTACAGCATAAGGATGAAGATTGGGTGAAAAAGAAAGATGTTTAATTTATGATCAAAATTAGGAGAAAAACCATAGTGTAAAGTATTAGGATGAATGCTGGTATAGGTGTTATAGGTATTTATCCCGATCCTGGGGGATCTTCTCATTGCGCTGAGACGACGTTATTTTGTTGTCGTCTCAAAATGACGGCTTCTGGTTGGCTCAAAAACTGTCATGTAAGCAAAACAGCACGGCACTTAAAATGGGTTCGGCGCGCACAGATCAAAATTTTACTTCTGTGAATGAACATGCGACGTTGAATGGTGTTGTTTTCTTCTTTTGATTTGAGTTTACAAAGCTTCTGACACTGTTCAAGGACCACTTGTAAAATTTTTTTGTGGTGAACATGTACCATATACAGCGGATACAACTGAACGGGCCGACCGCCCGTTCATGCTGCAGGTTGTATTGGATTACAGTGTTACCACTAGCGGAGAAATAATCCCTGACCTGACTGTAAGTGTAAAGTATCAGGATGAATATAAGGTCAAAATCCATAGTGCAAAGTATTAGGATGGAAATAAGGCCAAAGTCCATAGTTTACTGGAATTAGGATAGAATTAAGGCCACAATCCACAGTGTAAACTGTAATGAGATGAAAATTAGATGAAAAGGCAGATTGTACAGCATTGGGATGAAAATTAGGCCAAACTCCATGGTGTATAGTGTTGCCAGAGTCCATAGTTTAAAGTACAGTCGACTCCCGATAACTCGAACCCTCGCTAACTCGAACCTCGCGCCAACTCGAACCAATTTTCCTTTCCTTTCAGGTCATTTCCTATATAATTTTACCCTCGATAACTCGAACTCCCAATAACTCGATCGAACTCGGAGTCGTCTGTAATTATAATAATTTAAGGAAATAAATTGTTTCCTGCATAATCTTGTTATTTGAAGTTTGGAAAACAAAATTAGTTTTCAAGATCTAAAGGGTTTGAAGCTTTGCAAGCTTTCGATTCCTTCACGGTATCTATTTTAAGTACAGTCGACTTCCGATAACTCGAACCTTCAAGGGAAATTGAAAAAGGTTCGAGTTATTGGGAGTTCGAGTTATCGAGGGTAAAATTATATAGAAAATGACCTGAAAGGAAAGGAAAGAAAAATTGGTCCGAGTTAGCGCGAGGTTCGAGTTAGCGAGGGTTCGAGTTATCGGGAGTCGACTGTAAGTGAGATGTTAATTTATGTGACGTGACCTCGGGTGGTGAGCGTCACGTGACAAAATTACAGAGAATGCAAGATGCAGTGCCAAGGCCCCACTCTCAATCGAGACAGCGGCTACAAAACTACCAGCGGTTTTTGTTGTCACGTGACTCACACCACCTGAAGTCACCTCACATAAATTATGGTGAGATGATCGAAAAAAGCTAAAAACCATGCTTAGGCCTTGCTACCATAACGAAATGGTATCACAAATTATTTTAATGTTTTAGGTTAAACACAAGCAAATGGTTTGATCCCTTTATTTTAAAATAAGCTTTGAAAATCGACCTCAATTAGAGATAAGTAATATTTATGTGAATAATAAACATAGAATATCAAATGTGAAGTCGTGATGAATACTCGGAGTGTCGCCGCTAACAAGACGGAAAATATTACTAACCCATAAAAAAACTAAAACAAAAAAGTTGACGCTTTCAAGAAGAGGGGTAAGTGGGGTGGATGGAATTATCCTCAGCAAAACTGAGTATAAAAGGAAGGTAGCAAATTCAAAATCCAATACTTTGTCACTCTATGCTGACTTCGTGCTGCTCTAGCTTTCCGTTCAAGTTTTGCCCTACCCTTCCTCTCACTCAAAGCACTTCCTTGTGTCATTTAAAATCGCTACAAAGCTCTGTTTTTGGTTTTGTTATTTGTTACTTCTGTTGGGCAACTTTAAAAGCGTAATTTCATTTAACTCAAAGTGCGGGAGATGGATTTAAGTTAGTGTGTGCGTTCTTGAAGTCACATCTCTTGTTATATCAGTTGTTGTTGTTGTTGTTGTTTCAGTTTGGTGAATCAGGTGTAATCTTCTCAGTTGTTTACCCCTACCTCCACTCCACTTCCCCACCCTCTTTTCAAATAAGCCCCCAAAAGTTCTTCTTAGCCAATAACAAGAATCCCTTGGAGGAAACTCTTTTAACAAACTGTCATCTATTCAGCTTTTTTTATCTGACATACGTTTTCGCTCGCAATAACTTGGACAACAGAAGAGGCGTTAAAACTGTTAATGGTTTGAACCTATTGGACTTTTTGACTAACAAAAGCCGGATTGAAACGCACCAATCACTTTTTTACAGTCTTCACAGCCAATAACATCAAGGCTTACTGACATACGATCAAAACATCTCGACTTCGTTGACCAATCAGGTTAACAACCACAGACATATATACCACCTACTTACGTTCCACAATTCACTTGACTCTGAAGATGACTTCTTCTCCGGTTGTCGAAAAAACGTCAGTCAAAGTCACCACAAACAGTCCTCCTCAGGACTTCACTCACCCGGATGATCATGATTTACGTACTTATGAGAAGAGACGTTATATTTCTTTGTAATGCCTTGCCAGGAGATTAAAGTCTAGCTTGATTTTTGAAAACTGTGCTGTTCTCTTATTGTAAATGGTTTGAACCCAGGAGTCATGTCATAAGTACGTAAATTATGATCATCCGGGTGAGTGTAGTCCTGAGAAGGACTGTTTGTGGTGACTTTGACTGGCGTTTCGACAACCTGAGCGGAAGTCATCTTCAGAGTCAAGTGAATTGTGGAACGTCAGTAGGTGGTATACCAGTAGGTGGTATACCAGATGTTATTGGGACCAATAACATCTGGACTTCGTTGACCAATCAGGTCAACAACCAGAGACGTATATATACCACCTACTGACGTTCCACAATTCACTTGACTCTGAAGATGACTTCCGCTCAGGTTGTCGAAACGTCAGTCAAAGTCACCACAAACAGTCCTTCTCAGGACTACACTCACGCGGATGATCATAATTTACGTACTTATGTTCTCTTATTGTATGTGCGTTGTTGATTTTTCAATCACGTTAGAAATAGTATTTCAAAATATTGATCTGGTCATCTGTAGGCCCCGGTTGTTCAAAGAGCGGCAAACTTTATCCAGCGGATAAGATGTACTCTAACCAATACATTTTATCCACCGGATAGAGACTTTGCTGAGGATAAAAATATCCACTCTTTGTAAAACCGAGGCCAGGTTTCGGTTTTCTTGGCACAAATAAAAGCAAAAATAAAGGAAACAACAACAACAAACAAGAAATGCCAGATTGTCTTTTTGTCTCTCTCAGTATCTTTATTTTCCCTTCCTCTCCCATACATGGAATGTAATATGTATTGCATTAATAAAGCACACCTAGCTCCAGTCAACAATGTGTGAATTTTCATGCATCATTAACCATGTTTTCATAACACCAGATGATATCCTAACGTACAACGTAATGCGATCTTGGCATTCAGTCCAAGGTAAACCTCTTAGATTCCAACCGAATTAAGTAATTTACAATTATTTTTCTTTCTTTCAGAATTTAGTTGAATTTTCATTTGACTCGGTATTTTCGTAAACACTGTATTTGATTTAATTTAATTTTAGTCAACTTTATTATATTAATTTATATTTATATTATCTATTGGCAAATCCAGCGGGAAAACTTTCTGACCCTTAACTTGTGCGTCTCTCACCTCTGCAAATATAATTTAAAAAGGAAAATCATTTACATTACATAAGACAAACGATTGCATGCAAAAAAGAAGGTTAAGGTTATCAATTAAGCTGTTTTGCAGATAAGTCAAATTTCGATTTTGTTGTGTTAAAGAAAAGCAACAAACAAACAAATACAAATGAAAACAAAAACAAACAAAAAAATTTAACTTATTATTGTATCTCTGACGAACGCCAATTGGCATTGCCTTGATATAAACGTAACGAAATGACACTTCTTTTCCATACGATTAATTGAAGTTTATTTACACGCATCTTTAAATCGGGCTTATTTGGCCCAATTCGACAAAGAAACTGAGTGAGAGGAATAAAATCCACCCGATTTACAAAAACCGGTGGCAGTGCTACAGATTTTCGTTTAATCAGGTCAATTTTCATCCCGTGCTACACCACTGAACAGAAAAAGACATCGGCCGACAAATTGTAGCGTGCAATATGCGCATGCGATTTATAGAAGGTGTTAATAAGCCTTCTGATAAAACAATGTAGTTGAACTTACAGCACCAGTGGCAAGACTTAGCACACTTCTCCTTCGTCACCAACTCATGCTCCTTACACCACCTTCCTTTCGGCGCCATCTTGGCGCATTCCGGAGCGTATTCGGAGTCATCTGTGCATTCTACAATCATTAAACAATGATTTTTGTTTCCAAGGTTTTCCTCTCGTTTCAAGGTTTAACTCTAATGCGATTTACAATAAAAACCTCACTATGAAGTTCCCCGCTACCAGAGGTTTATCTCAAGAAAGCGGAAGCGCAAATATATCTCTGTTATTTCTTTTGTCGTTAGTAACAATAAATTAAATTATCCAGATATTTTTTCTTTTTTGCTTCCGCTTTTCTTCACCACAAGAAAAAAAATCCAAAGACAAAATAGGGCGTAAGAAAGCAGAAGCGACCGTAGAAGGAAGTAGAAACGACAAAGAGAAAGATCTACTAGCAGAGTACCTATGAAGCTTTCGAATATCATAAAATGCGACAAAGGTTTCGTGAGGAAACTAGCTTGAAGCCGTTCTTATATATTTTTCAAAATAGTGCCCGCAAGCGCGACGCCAATATCACACTACGAATCTTGAAACTATCACTCCTTTCTTGATCTCTTAACGCGCATGCCCCATCATCTTCATCATTGCGTTCGACTTGAAAACAACGCACTCTTAACAGCGTTTGGAGTCGAGATTGTATGGGACAGTCCATCAACGAATGAATGAATGAATGAATGAATGAATGAATGAATGAATGAATGAATGAATGAATGAATGAATGAACGAATGAACGAATGAACGAATGAACGAATGAACGAATGAATGAATGAATGAACGAACGAACGAACGAACGAACGAATGAATGAATGAATGAATGAATGAACGAATGAACGAATGAACGAATGAATGAATGAAGGAACGAACGAACGAACGAACGAACGAACGAACGAACGAACGAACGAACGAACGAACGAACGAACGAACGAATGAATGAATGAATGAATGAATGAATGAATGAATGAATGAATGAATGGATTTATGGATGGATCTTGGGACACGTATCTGGCATCCCCCGCAGATTTTGCAGGAGATGATCATCACCAACTTGGCAAAGAATGGAGAGCCTGGGATCGAGATCATCGAGTGCACTCGCTAATCTTGGATTATTACTAGTAATTATCATTGTTCACGGTTTAGTGAGATTTGGGATTGGGGCTTGAGGCAAGATGCAGGATGGAAATTAAACATTTAAGCGTTGAGCAGGATGTGCTCTCCTGTTGTATGTGGGACGCGGGGCAGCATTACGACAGGGCGGGATTACGATAAGGTCATGACTAGACCCGCGGAATGGTGCGCAGGGCATGCCACATTGTTAACAGGGAAGGCTGTAAAAGGCCTCTTTTGTACTCTTAGAAAAGATTTGTCGCTTATGACCATGTTATATGAAGCTCCTGTATAACTGCACTTGAGGCTTTTTTAAGCTATAATGGGCGAAAGTGTGTAAGATGTTTAGCTAAACCAAGTTGAGTTATAAAAAGATAATGAACAAACAAACAAACAAACAATATTTCAATACCTCGACAGTCATGAAGCCACTTTGATCCTTGCTGACCAAAGGTTGAATTCCCGGATGGACACGAGGTACAGGAGGTCTGGGCCTCTTGATCCTGATATTGGTCCACTGCGCATGCCTGACAGCTGGTGCCATTGAAGAAGTAGCCACGAGGACAGTTGACTAGTTTGGAAAGAAAATAATTACCAGAAATCAAGGACACGAGAAGGGTGACACCCTGAGTATGCTTTTAAATCGATCGTCGCCCTTGCGATGGGGTCTTGCGCGTCGCGCTTACGTAAGCATGATTACGCCGGCAACATTTTGTCGTCAGTTCTCAGAAATCGCAAGAATGTAGAAGTCAGCAGAAGTCAGCAATTTTTAACACAGCACTGCATAAATAACGATAATACTCCTTACCGCAAGAAGCCCCACTTTGCATTTGTCCTTTGCCGCAAATAAGACGAGCAAGGAGAACCTCAGGGGGTCTTGATGAGTCTGTTACCATGACGACTCCGCTAACATTCAGTCGCATGTTACTTGTTTTCTGAAGAGAAGTCTGGTTGAGATCAAGGAATTTGTAGTGGTAGTTTGGCATCGGAACTTTTAATGTAAAACTGATAGTCAGGGGAACTCTTGCAGTTTCTTTGCCATCAACTGTGTCTCTTTTTCGACGAGTTTGCTGTCCGCAGCGGACTCTCACGTTTTCGATTTTGCAGTGAGGGTTGCCATAGCAACCTCCAGCCCAACCAAAAGAAGTCCTCATCATCAGCGCAATAAACTTACTGGCGATCTCTTCATTTATACGTTCTCCGCCACATTTGTCAGTTAGGTAATGAAACTGTCCATAGAAGAAAGCTCCTTTTGGTTTATGTGTCTCTATAATGAAAATAAGTTCATAACGAAACAATAGCTCCGTTACATCTCCACTGTTTATTTCTGATCATTTGAATGAAAACCTGATAAGATACATGCGAGAGGGGGCTTTGATTTAAACATCTGGGAACGAGGCTGGAGCCCATGCATACGCTACTGAGAACACTTCCAGTTTCAGACTACTGTTCAAAGTATAGGTGGTCAAACGAATGTGTATCGCCAGGTATTCATACCAAAATGTTCCCTAATTCTGTACTTAGTTTAAAGCAAACTGGTCGAAGTCTAAAGTCTCTTTCAAATCAGACCTAGTGGTTCGCATATACGTTTAACAGAATTTGATCGTAAATCACTCGTTAAACGCCCATAAAACTGTTTTAAAATTTTAAACGAAACTTGTTTTGTAAATGAAGTAACTAAGCATTTAAGAGCTGTAGAATGTTTCATTTTATATTAAACTCCTCTGTGTTATGTGAGTTCTTTACAACCAGCTTAACGAATTAAGTTGAAAATGCTATTGGTGATAAACTATAGATAAGAGAATACAGAACAAGGTTTTGATGTTGTTTTCTTGGCATCCCTGTTAAGTTCAAATGACTCAAAGATGTTATATGCAATTCATTGACCATAACCACGGTGAAAATTTGCCTTTTTACCCTTTTTTCGCTTGCAACAGTAGCCTATTTCCGAGTTGCTGTGAACCTCATTATTGAAAGCGAGACTAAGTGCAAAACGTTTCACATGAAAATTAGTTTTGTTTACATATAACTGAAAACTTATTCTCATAATAAAAACTTTTCGTTTGGCTCCAGTTACAAGGAGGTAATCTCGCACCGAGATCTCCCATTCATATTTCCAAGAACTGCGGCATGATTGAGGTTCAAAGCAACTCGGAAATGGCTTATGATTTACGTAGTTCAGGCTTCTTACTTGAACAATCAGGAGGAGTAGGTGTCGTCTGTCCTTTTTTCGTCTTAGCATTCCACCATTTACCGTTTGGTCTGCAGTAATACAAAACATCTGGATTGTTGGCAAACCCGTATCCCTTGTTGCAATGGACTGTGCACATCATCCCAGCCAGCCATGTCTCGCACGCCTTGGCGCCGTTCAGTGGAGTTGGCAAATCCTCACACGGAGAGTCTTTGAGATAGATTTTGAGATAGATAAACAGTATAATTGACAACGAGAGAACAGCTGAATCAATGTCTAAAATTTGCCACTACGTCTACCACAAAGTCAACACAGCTCTCAAGAAGAAAAGCCTTTTGGCAATCGTGAATGGAATATAGGTTCATGACAAAATCGCATTGTAAAACCGCCATGCAACACATCTTATAATAATAATAATAATAATAATAATAATAATAATAATAATAATAATAATAATAATAATAATAATAATAATAATAACAATCTTTATACAGGGAGCCCACATCACGAAAGTGATATTCAGTGGGGCCCTGTAAGCCGGCCCTATTTGCCGGATTTACTTGGTGTATATCGATACGGTGAGATTCTCTTTCTACCAGTAAATATGTTACGCTTATCTTTATAAATTTACAATCACCAAGAGGATGTTTATTCATTGATAAGCATTAGGGTTACTCAACGACAACGTTAAACAAAATAATCTTATAATTATGTTCCCAGATCGTTGCATGGCCTTTTCATAGCAAGGTTTTGTAAGCTGGCACATTTTGATTTGTTCAACTTCTTTGGCTGAGAATTGAAATAGCTTATGTTTTTAGAAATTTAAAATCACTAAGATGAGACTTCTTGATATTATTAGAATGTTGGCTATTGGGCCTTCTTGTTACTATTTTTGCTCCTTTGTTAGTTCTTTCTTTCCATTCAGGCGGTTTCTCAGTCTCGCTTGTCTTTGCCGTAACATGACACTTTTAGCACCAAGGCAACTTTCTTGCTTTTCGACTCGATTAGACGAGAATGATATACAAGTTATGCAATACTTTTGAGTGGAGTGACTTGATTTTTCTTAGTATACACACAAGTCTTTAGGCGAGTGTGTATTCAAAGAAAAATCAAGTCACTCAGTCACGAGTGGGATATTCACGGTATACCACGAAAAAGCATTGCATAAATAAATTTATCAATCCCATGCCACTCATTGAATTAACACAAAACGTCACTCTTTAATGCTTTAACAGCAAATTCAATCAGTGAAAAAATACTCAGCAGATTGGTAAAAGTTTCTTGAATGTACATAATTTTGATTCAAAAAAAGGAACTACTTGTAAACTGTTTAAAAGCCTTTCGACAAAAAGTAAGAAGTATTCAGCAAAAATTTGTAGGCCGCAATAAAAGCCGAGATTTTTTCGTGGAATACTACCCGTCGCATACCGCAGAATATGCAACGGGTTTCTAGCTTTCTCATTGGCTGTATTCTCTATGGCATGGAATAAATGTGAATATTGAATGTTGTAAGTAATCGACAGTCAATTTTCACTTTGTAACATCACTGGTCAAGTTGTCATTTTGTAAGGCATACAAAAACAACAAATACAATGTCATTAAATATCTACCCGCTACTGTTATAACGAAGTTGCAGTCTGCAATATTTCCCGCCTTATCTGAAGCCTTGTAAGTAATGTTATGTTCTCCCCACGTGACGTCACTTCCATTCTGAATGTTTGTGGTAAACACGTGTACGCCCACATTATCAGTGACTGTGACAGCAGGTAGTACCAGCTTATGCCATTGTACCGGGGAAATAACCTTGATATCACTCGGACAATTGTCAATCTTAGGTGGCTCAGTGTCTGTTGATAGAGATTATCAATAGAGATTATATAGGCGAATCTTTTTTAACGTCATTGTTTACATACGACTTAACTCATAGAAGCCGTGGCCGCATATATGAACTAAATACAAAAGTTGAAAGAGCTGATTAAGTTGAGCAATTCGTGCAATTTTCAGCTATTTGCAAGCAATATTGAAGGAAAATCAGCCGTCAAAAACTGCAAAATTGCTGGGTGGCGAAAAAGTTAATGAGCCATACATTCTCTGTAAAATTTGAATTTTTTAGAAGAGAATTTCTTCGAAACCATTTGGTGTATTGGGCTCAAGTTTTTAGAGAAAACTGAAACTGTTATGCCCTTCCAGTATTAAGAGTTGTTATTTTATTAGCGTCATCAGGTAGTGATAAGCATATGTTAATAAGGCAAAAGTGTAAACAAAGATTCGCCCATACGTCATTGACACACCCTTCCTTACATTCACCGAACATGAAGAGTAAATTATCATAGGGTATTATCCCAGATACATTTAAATTGTTGTACCTTTAACGTTAATGGAGAATGTACAGCTTTCGTTGAGCCCGGCCGAGTCTATGACGTCATATCTGATCTGTGTTTGACCAGCATTCAACATTTGCGGAGGAAGCAGACCGCTGAGGTTCATGGGCTCATTAGAGTTGTCAGTGGGGACTGGAACCTGCCACGTGACTATTGCATGTGACTGACGGGTTTCTGTAGAAACTTCCATGTTGGGCGGGCATTGAATGCTGGGAGCTTGGATATCTGGTAAGGGAATTACATATCAAATGCAACACGAGCGTAATTTAAACCCTTTTTTGTAAATTTACTGGAACTCCGCTACTTTGAATACTTACAACTATTTATACCAGCAACAGTTTATGCGAGGTATGGGTCGGCTATTTTGCTCAAAAATTCTGAAGAGCCATAATTCAGATCGCATGTCACGAATAATACATTTAGGCGCCAGTGACGATTGCCTGCCGAGTTCTCCGTTGAAAATATATTGGCATAAATTGAAGCCTGGAACTAACCTTGCAACTCATCACTGTATTGTAAGAATCATAATGGTGGCATCGCAACAATGTTTGCCAGGTGAAATTAGACCATAACTAATACTACTCAATAATGATAATAATAATAATAATAATAATAATAATAATAATAATAATAATAATAATAATTACAACAATAATAAAATTTGTGCCCTTCACCAAGCAGGGTGCATAGACGAAATGACGGTTAAATGGTTTATCCTTACACCAAATCCGCCTCGAATCCCAGTGCTTTATACCCTCACAAAAATTCACAAACCGACATTAGTTGGAAGACCTATCATATCTGGGTGTGATGGCCAACAGAACGCCTATCATCATTCGTAGACAAACTACTTCAGCCAATAGCATAAATACAGGACTCGTATCTTAAAGATACGACAGATTTCATAAAATTTATTGAAAGCACTAGGGTGCCTAGAAACGCTTTTCTAGTCTCAATGGATGTCACTAGCCTTTACGCGAATATCCCACAGGAGGAAGGAATCACAATAGTATGCAACGCATACGAGAACTTTCATGCCAACAACCCTCCTATAGCTACAAATTTCCTCAGGAAAATGCTCAGCCTTATACTGAAGGAGAACTCCTTCCAATTTAACGGGAAAGACTATCTCCAAACACACGGAACTGCCATGGGTACTAAAATGGCGGTAGCTTTTGCCAACATCTTTATGGCATCTATAGAAAAGGAGATTTTGAGGCAGAGCGTTAAGAAACCACTAACGTGGAAAAGGTTTATTGACGATGTATTCTGTTTGTGGGATGCAAACAAAGAAGAAATAGAACATTTCATTGAGCAAGCAAACTCGTACCACCCTACCATAAAGTTTACCGCTGAAGTCTCACAAATAGAAACAACATTCTTGGATACAACAGTATATAAGGGAGAGAGATTCGAGAAAGAATCAATTCTCGACGTGCGCACACATTACAAACCTACTGAAACATTTCAGTACACAAACTACAACAGTTGCCACCCAGCCGGCGTCTAAAAAGGCTTCGTTAAAGGAGAGGCTCTTAGACTTCTGAGGACAAACTCTTCTAAAGTAGTGTTTGAGGAAAACATTAAAAACTTTAAAACACGCCTGACATCGAGAGGTTATCCTAGTAACCTGGTGGACAAAATCCTCTCCGAGGTTAACTTCGCAGAAAGAAAGAACGCTCTTACACAAAAACAGCACAAGAAAATTCTACACTTCGTGACACAATTTCAACCATCACTGCCATGTTTGAAAAACATTTTAATGGACAAATGGCATTTAATACAAAACCATCCGCTACTAAGAGAGATATACAAGGAACCTCCCTGCTTGATCTCTTATAGAAAAGGAAAATCGCTTAAAGACATGCTTGTTAAAGCAAAACTATAAAGGCTTTTATAAACACAATGGGCACACAGCGGGAGTCGTGCAGGTCTGTCAACCCCATTTAAACATGCTTGTGACAGGTGAAGTAGACCATAACTAATATTACACAATAATAATAATAATAATAATAATAATGATAATAATAATAACAACAATAATAAAATTTGTGCTTTTTTAATTGAAATGAATTGTAAATAGGTTTTGATAGTCCTTTTTTCTACTTTTTACTTGTAAATAGCAATTTTTTTGAAGTATGTTAATAAAGAAATTATAATAATAGTAACAATTTTTAATAATAATAATAATACATAATAATTATTATATATATAATAATAATATATAATAATTATTATTAATTATTTATTATTATTATTATTATTATTATTATTATTATCATTATTATTATTACATGTATTATTATTATTATGAAGAAGGCGGTTTTATCGGTGACGCTGAACACTGCAAGAACTTTCAAAGTAGTAACATGATAATGTTATATTATACCAAGATTGATAGACCAGCCATATTGTATGAGTTTTTGACTTTCGGACATCTAGACTATGACTTTTATAAATGTATATATATTTTATTGATTTATTCATTTGCTATTTTTAAGTTTCGCTCGGCTCACCGGTTACGCTATGCACCCTGTGTTGCTCTCTAACACTGTGCATACAGATAGCTTTACTGCGCATAATATATACAATTTATATAGCGCTTTTGTTGAAGGCATCCCAAAACCCTCTAAATAAAATTTAAAAACTGCAATTATCAGTCAAAAACTACAAACCTACAGTCACTGAAAATAAAGCTTTCTTAAAAAGATTCGTCTCAAGTTTCCTCTTAAAAAACATCCACTGAAGAGTTAGATTTAATATAAAAAGGCAGCAAGTTCCAAAGCTTTGGTGCGCATCAGAAAATGATCTATATCCGTATGATCTAAGATTAGATAAGGGCGGCTGCAGCATCAGCTTCGAGGCAGATCGCAAGCTTTGCTGTGGAGAGTACGGGGCTTCAATATTTCCTATTTGATGATACAGGGTTCCTTTATGTTTAATATATAATGTTAAAACATACCTTTGCAGGTTACGTTGCTTATATCTTCATTCCAAGAGCCATTTTCAAGGCAGGAAACGTTCTGTGGACCTTCCAGTCGATAACCGTTCGTAACATTACACGCTAAGAAGCATTTCGTTTCATAATTTACACTGAGAGGTATTTTGCACTGGACGGGAAAAACCAGTCCATGAGACGGAGTCTTGATGCCTGGGCATTTCACAACTGAAGAAAATAATGAGAAAAAATAATAACTAACATGGTAAAAGCTTCATTGTCACCTCAATAGCTAGTTTCTTCGTGCCTACTAGCAACACTTAAATTGGCGGTTTGCTTTACTTCATTATTTCTGATTGATGAAAAGACAGAACTTTTTGGCTAACTATATGTATGTTTTACATCTAAAGCCTATTAGAGCGTAACTACTTTATGAATGCAATCAACAGACATCATTTTCAAACGCCCATTAGTTTTAGCATTATGTCATTTTTGACGAAATTAAGCACGTCCTTTTTGATTTTTGTATTGGTAGGTAATTGCTGAAAGATGCGCGTGATATTGTCTCCAGTCACAGCATAGTTAGAGAAGGATTTTGGATTCAACTGTGACTGAAACGAGCGGATGTTAATCGTTATTTTGTGGATCTCTTTGCTATGTTTTTTTCTTACTGTTGCATGTGGTTTTGTTGCCTGACCAGTTCCCATCTTCTTTACATGACCGCTCACGCGATCCAATCAGCTTGTATCCTTGTTTACATGAGATAGAGGCCTGGGAACCAAATGACGATCCACATGAAAGAGAGGTGATGGAGCCAAACATTGGAGGCTGGAGGATTGGGCAGGACTTTCCTGTGGATATGAATTGTTCAACCGCATTAATATGCAAACAGTGCATTTTTTTATAGTTCTTAAAACTTTTCTTATTTTGTTGCACATAGTGACAAACAAATTAATTAGCTAAAATTTTCATTTAGATCCTAATAAATAAGAAACTGTTCAGATGCCAGGCTAAAAAATTTACAGCAGTTTTTCATTAAAAAGGAGATTTTTGGGGGTATTATTTTTCTAATCAGAAGACCTAGAACAGGGTGTGTGTTTGTTTACAATGCAGTAACAATAGGTAAATGACAGTTTTTTGAAATAAATGCAAGAGACCAAACCCTCTAAAATAAATTGCAATGATGACGAAAACTGCAAAGAGAACGCCTTAACTTACTTGCGACTTGGACGATGTAGCTACAATTTGCTGTGTTTCCGTCGTCATCTGTTGCTAAATAATGAACATTATACAGACCAACACTTAAGTTGGCTGGAGGCCGCACTGCAGGGTAGCTGATGATCACATGACCAGAGTTATCAGTCGCTATTGGCTCATTCCATGAGAATAATGCCGTAGACGAACATTTAGGAACATAAAATACCATGTTTCTTGGGCAGGTGTTGTTGAATGACGGGGACGTGTCATCTGAAATTAATAAAATAACTACATTATTATTTGTTAAATTAGTAAATAAATGAGCAAGCTTTCCAGTAAAACCTACTTTTTTTCAGCATGTAAAATGCGTAGCTTATACTCATTCTTCTTTGGAATTTTGAAAACTCTCAAATATTTATCGTCATATATAAGCGTCAAAATAAAAGGTACACCGTTTTTCTCAAAATAGCTAATTTTCAAAGTAATTTCCCAAAGCGGAATCTTATAATACAGTACAACACAACTCAACAGAATGCAACACAACATAACGGCATATAATTTCAAAAAGAGGATTCTTATATGACGTTCATATGGACATTTTAAGTGAGAAAACGAAGGCATCTTGTCATATCTTGAATAGGAACCTCAATCAGATCTTATATAGTTGGTGTGTTATAATATAACTTGTCGTAATCTGATTGTTGAAGACAGCAAACTCAGTTAAATCCAACGGTTCTTAATAAAAGGAAGAAAACAACGCAACTAAAAGACAAGGACAGTGGGCTTGCAACATCACCTCTACAGAGAGGGTCATTAGTGCCAGTCCACTTTCCATCAATTCCACACACCCTTGAAGAAGCCCCCTTTAGAAGGTAACCGGGTGTTGGACAGTAAAACCTGCAGATCTGGCCATAAGTGCTTGATGAAAGACAAGACGACGGTGATACAGCAACCATGGACGCAGGAACAATCGCGTTGCAAGTGATCACTACAAAATAAAACAGTTTGTCCAATAGTAAATGCAGTTTCACAGACTTCTTTTGTTGGCGGTGTTAAAAGTGTTCGAGATTTTTCATTTGGATCACTCACGCACTTTATTAACCTGTTCAAATGTTGTTGTCTTTTTTCCTCCGTTTTCTTATTAAGCGTGTTTCATCCGGCTGTAAATGTATTGTCCTTGTTGTTTTCTTTTTTTTATATGTGAACAAAGACTCCGTTTACAGTAGATAAACTATTTATTCCTAACCTTCACAAGATGAGGTGACTCCACTCCAATCCCTATTTTCCTGGCACTGTCGCTCTGACGGGCCAATCAGATTGTAGCCAACATTGCAAGAAAAACTGCAAACTGTGCCATACCGTTCGGATAGGGGATCAGAGCAACCAGTCTTTTTTCCATTAGACGGAACAGGGAGGGATGGACATGTAATTGCTGATCATGAAAAATAGTAATTATAAACATACTTCAGCAATATTTTGTGTTAGCTAGTGAAGAACTTAAGCAGTGACAACAGTTACAATCGGAAAAATTACCTTGACGTTGACTGTGACTTCACTTCAACTGCAATCATTCAACTTTCGTAATATGTGGCCGAGCTATCCTGGAGCCGAATTCGTAAAGGCGCCGTGTTCAGGTTTAGAAAGAGGACTATTATTAGCCGTCGTGTGTTGAATAAAACCTCGAATTTGGCCATTCATGTTGTGAGTTTGCAGAAAGACGTACAAGTCAAGATGCGAAAATGAATAATATGAAAATGGCACAATGCTTCTCCAGTTAGGGGCTCTTTCCATCAGACAAAATGTTTCGGTTTAACTGGTTGAAATGTGCAGATCAAACGCAAATTTTCCGGGACAAGGGATGACCTTTGGAAACTCCTTTTTTTTTCGTTCCAACTACTTTTAACGGACATTACAGTTTTATGTGCACAAAATTTCTTATCCAATTTTTTTTTTTTTTTTTTTTTTTTGCGCCATTATTGCTGCAACGCGCACGCAATGATATTGCAACTTTGGAAGGAATGGGAAAAATCTTTCCATCTGACACGGAAAGTTTCCAAAATAATTTCAACCGAAAATTTTGGCTTAATGAAGAGCGTAGCCTCCCCACGCAGACGCTCTTTGGGCTCGACACGCATTCGTCATTCTTCACGCATTCGTGGGGGAGGCATGCGTGACAAACACAAAGGGCCTCTGTTTGGGAGACTATGGAAATCGCCTCCGATGTACTTTTTCAACGGTGCTATTGAATGCATTACGCATGGCCTTTACGCATACCCGCTATTATGATAAGGAATCTGCAGTGCACCGTATTTCCTGCTTTATCTGATGCAGTGTATGTAATGTTATATTCTCCCCACGTGACTTCACTTCCATTTTGAATGTTTGTTGTAAACTGGTCCACGCCCTTGTTGTCTGTGACTTCAACTGCGGGTAGTACCAGCTTATGCCATTGTACTAGAGAAACGATCCTGATATCAGCCGGACACAGGTTCATTTTAGGGGGCTCGATATCTGCCAAAAGTAAAGATTGCGTGACAAAGGTTTCATCAAAGGCTTCATTTTAATCTACATTGTTGCTGTCAAAACCTAGACCCAAACCCATCGAATTTCATTTAGTTCTAGAAATTTTGAAATATTTTTGTTAGTTTTTAGTTAGGGAAATTGTTTTTATACAAGGTTAACCTCACGATTTCCCTATTCAGGATGTTTTTGTATTTGTGTTGAAGCCTACTAAATAAAATGTTACGTTATGTTAGACAGTGCTCGGATTTTGGCAACAGTGACTTCTAATTTACAGAATCTGTTTGACTGGAGGTTCTCGTGAGATTTTTTTATTATATATGATCTGATTTATAGTTGTTACTGAAGTTTTCTACTAATTAGAGAGAATCGAGAGAAATTGGTTTGTGGTGAAAGGCATCAAGGAAAGTTATATAATCTGCTGATTAAAAGTTTAGACAAGTTTGAAAGCTTTTTTTGATCGAGTTTATTAATTATGTACATAAAAATAATCTTGTATACAGTTTTAAGTTTCGTTTTTAATTAGTCATGTACATTTTAATAAATTTACATTCTAAATCTTATCTTAGTTAGTGTCCCCAATTAGTAGAGGGCCGGATTCTTTCCCTGAGCGAAAGTTTTTTACATCGACACAAAAATCGATAGTTTATTATTACTATTATCCAACGATTCAGAAATATTGTTTAAATATTTTGTACTGAATCCCTGAAAACGAGAAGTATAAAACATATAACTAAGCCTCTCCACCCCCCCCCCCCCCTCCCCCAAAAAACCTTGTGATGGCGTGGTAAATGTATACTTTTTGCCATGCAGCGTTTGGTTCAAATAAGCACAAATAATGACGTACCACCGCAATGTTGGAGTAAAAATGACAAACTCAAACCCTGGTGCCGGAAGATATTCATAAAAACAATGACAACCTTTCAGCCATCCTCAATCCTCCATAAAATGTGGGAAAAATTAGTCGCTTCTCCTCAGAAGATCCTCACCTGGACATGAATGACTGTTGCACACTTGCTCTTCCTTTTCCGTTCCCGGACATGTTTTCCCGCCATTTTGAGGCGACGGTTGTGAGCATGTCCGCGAGCGAGTTTGACTTCCGGTTTCGCAGGACTTGCTGCAAGTTGTCCAAATGCTCCAACTAGACCAGCCACCATCAACTGTAGAGTCAACGTTGAGTCAGTGTAGCGGAATATTAAAGGGAAAAATCGCTTCTCTAGGGACCACTACAGTTGCAATATATTGTTTGTAAGTTTGAGAAAAATAACAGGCAGTGACAAAATGATGATTTTTAAAACAAGCTGATACAAGCGATTAGCTTTCTCAAGACATAATCTGGTCCACTATCAGGTCCTTATGCCACAGGCATGCATAGAGTTTAAAAAAAAGATATATACTTCATCCCCTCTAAGAATTATATGATGTCAAAAATGTGAAATAATGGAATAAAATACTGGACGTACTTCTACTGACAACTGAATTTCTGATAAGACCTTTTAAAGGATGCGTCTTAGCGTTTCTAGTATTGTGAATCGAAATATTTTTTCTCTCCGGTTTTTAGACCTAAACCTTAAAAATATGTTTTGAGAAACAAAACAAATGGTAGCCAAAACATGTTCCATCTTGTACCAAAATGTATAATTCAAATTGTTACCCTGTAGTGTCAAACCAAAGTGGCGTTTAAATCATACCCTTAATTTGAAGGTCCCACCAATGATACTGTTTGTTTAAGAGCAAAATTATTGTTCAATCATAGATAGATAGATAGATAGATAGATAGATAGATAGATAGATAGATAGATAGATAGATAGATAGATAGATAGATAGATAGATAGATAGATAGATAGATAGATAGATAGATAGATACGTTTATTAAGACACTACATGGCAGTATAAACTGAATTGCGTAGAGAAAAAATTACAGACTATTTACAAATGTATATACTAAAAATCAATAATCAAAATATATAAAACTAAGCTATTTACACATCTTCATAGTTTCACTAGTTTAGCGGGGGCCTATGCGAGTTGCGCTCCTTTCATAATGAATGACTCGGCAAAACGCTTGGTCTTGGCAACCGGGACTCTGAGATAAGAGGTATTTCTTACCTGGACACGGCTCACGGTTACACATTTTCTTTTCCATTGCTTTTCCTTGGCAAATCTTCCCGCCATTACTTGGGGGAGGTTGTGTGCATTTTCTAGAACGTTCCTTAGAGCCCCCCCAGCAGGATTTACTACAGGGCGTCCAATCACTCCAATGAGACCAACCTCCATGTACTACGTAAAAAACAGAAATCCATAATCAACTTCCAAGGGCAAGACAAAGACAAGACAAGTAAGTATATGTAATCAAAGGGTGACGAGTGATATTAGGAAACAATTTCACGCACGTTTTGCCAAAATTCTAATAATTTCCCTCACCTAAAGGCTAGGGAAATTATTAGAATTTTGACAACACGCAAGTGGAATTACTCCCTAATTTCACGAGTATACCGTTTGATTACCTTTTAATACCATGGGTGACAAAGTACGCTCACATTCGTGGTCTTGTCTACACACGCAGGCAAAAAACCGCTCGAGTACTTTATCTGAACTGTCAGGACGAACCGTCTCAGGGTTTTTCTCAAGGCCATTTTCATCACACCAGTTCTCAAAAACCTTTGCCCAGTTAATTGTGGTCTTTCGCGTATTTAAGTTTTTTTGTAGCGTATTTTAATGCCTTAACTTCTTTCATCCGTTACATCTTTAAACCAGGTCGCCATCTTGGCACTGAGATTTAAAAAACGTTGCCATAGCAATTTCATAATTTCACATGTGAAATTAGAAATTAACGCTGAAATTTCGCGCCAAAATTAAAGAGTAATATGTCACCCAAGATATTACTATGGTAATTGTTGTCCTGTCGATTCAACTCTCCGGAGTAGAAATCATTAATATTCATCGTTCAAAGTAAAGGTTATCTTTACTGGAAAAATTGAAAATTTACAAAGGCTTTAAATCAACACTTACAATCAGAAAATGATAATTTACTTGTTTTGTAAATTTCAATTATCGTGTTTGTATTTTGAAAAACATAATTTGCATGAAATTTACAGTTACGTAGGAACATGTAACTCTATTGTAAAAAGAGATTTACCGAGTAGCTTTTCGGGATGATATTTTAAAGACCATGTAAAAAAAGGTGTAAATTATACCAACAGAATTTAAAGCATCTGCGAGTGTAAATTACTTCTAAATTCTTGTAATAAACCATGTAAATAGTTTGTAAATTGTAGATCTTGTAAATATGCTGTGAATTCAAAAGGAAACTGCTAGGAAGATCCTGCAAATATTCTGTAAATCTAAAAAAGGGAGACTGCTCAGATCCTGTGAATATGCTGTAAATTCAAAAAGGTAGACTGCTCAGATCCTGTAAATATGCTGTTAATTCTACTCTCTGATTTGCTTCCTTTTTTAAAGAATCCTTTGTGGAGAGGATTCAAGAAGGTGTACATCCTGTTAATAAGTATAAATTCAAAGTCCAAAATTCCTTCACGCATTTGGTTTATACCAGGACAGGGTGGCCTGTGACATTTTTGTGTGTCATGTGCTGCTCCATCACAGTCTTTTCCTCCAAAACTTGGGGGTGGCCGGGTGCATGTTCGATAGCGTCTTTGAAAACCAGTTCCACAAGTTTTGCTGCAGGAACTGTCTTCTCTCCAACTTGACCAACCGCCATGAACTAGAAGAAAATATAATAATTAAAAGTGTAATTTGAACTCCTTAACTTAGCCCTATCTAGAACGGGAAAGGGGGAAGGATTCTGCCCCGGTGACTTTGAAACTGAATACCTTTTTTTTAATATTGGAGTAAACGGCATGAAACTTAAGGACTTTTTTCAGAAATTTATCTGGGAAAATTTTAATATGGTCGGTTAGCCTGATTTATCAACTTTGATGTTACCATGCAACCACGTTTTGACAGGTAGTGTTTTTTTTCAGAAACCGTGATTTTCTTGATTTTAACTCATATTAGTGTTCCTTTCTTGGATGGTTTTGATTACTTTCCGTTCAATTTCTGCGCTTTCCTGAAGCTTTGGGGAAACCCTGAAATCCAAGATGGCGGTTCTAAGATAGCTGTCGTTGGGTAATCATGACGTAATATCCACGACATGTGACGTCATCACTTCCCGTTGCGGACTTCAAAGGAGACATATTTGGTCCTAATATCTATCCTACAAGCCTCATTGTCATAGCTTTTATCTTTGCGAAGAAATGGGGGGTGGCCAAAAACTAATAAAAAACGACATGGTGCTAAAAAAAAAAAGAAAAAGAAGAAACGTGATGTAGAAAAAAGCATTTTATTTCTCACCAGGGCAGGGCTGCCTGTTGCATTTTTGTTTCTCATTGGTTGTTCCTTGACAAGATTTTCCGCCGTAACTTGGATGAGGCTCCGTACAGGTCCTGGATCGGTTTTGAACACCAGTTCCACAGGATGCACTACAAGTGGTCCATTTGCTCCAATTTGACCAGCCACCGTGCACTGCAAAGAAAAAAGTGAAAAAAAATTTTAGAATAGAACGTCATTGCTACCGAATGGTATATATTCTTTTCTCTTCAACTATTAAGGTTGCGTTTGATTGACTGTATCCCGGAACAAGAATAAGCGGAATAGCTGTTAGATTTCTCTTTTCAAGTAAATTTCGGAAGACCTTTCTGCAAAATTTCGCTGACACATGATAGTTTAAGAGCGATTTTGTACTTCAGTAAATCCAAAAACCTCTCATATGAGATTTCTTATGTATTCCTATTCCAAAATAGGGTCAATCGAACGCACCCTTCAGTTATTGAGTGAATTTAAGGTAACGCCCTTCCGCGTTTTGTATCATGTGCCTTAATTGGTACCCTCTCTCTGTTATGTTAAATGATATAAGAGCAGAGTGAATCAATATGACTCTAACCAACACATGGTTCTCTACCTGGGCAATAGTGTGTGTTACACGCTTGAAATTGTTGGATGTCTCCAGCACAAGGCCTTCCACCGTTGCTAGGCGACGGGTTTGTGCAGTCTCGTGTACGCTGTTGTTGACCTGTCCCACAGTTTTTGTTACACCTACTCCATGGACGCCAACTGGACCAACCACCATCAACTAGGATTAAAAAAAGAAGGAAATTAGAAAAATGAAGAGTTAACTAAGGAATAAGTATACTAAGAGGTGCCTGGAGTTTGCTGGTCATTGCTGTAGGTATACCCAAGAGTGCATACAACACGTCCACTTTTGGGAACCGACGTATAACAAGAAGAGTAGGGGCAGGCCTGCCAGAATGTCACGGTAGTTGTCATGAAGGACATGCATCGAGAACTGATTGAGATCGGCTTGATGATGATGATGATGATGATGATGATGATGATGATGATGATGATGATGATGATAGTGAAGAGAAAAGGAATGAATGAACGATAAACAGACAAACGATCAAACCAAATTAACCAGAGACTATGGTTAAAAACGGGAAAGGAAGGACATCTATTTCACAATAGGGCAAATTAGTTTTGAATATACTTGCTGTGCTTTCAGCTTTGTTTTGATAAAATAACGTTCTGCCATCGGTTAAAAGCAATTTAATTAAAAAAGAGGAAGAAGGAACAGACGAAAAATACAGAGATGAAACACAGAAATTTGTCACTTGCCAGAAGTTGATCTCTAAGGGACGCTTTAAATGGTATACCGGTGACAAAGTCAGGAATATACTCAGGAAATTACAAAGGACGACATTGCAAGTGAAAATAGCTTCCATTGGACAGTTTTCATCAACGCGGACCACGAAAATGTGAAGGGTGTTTTAAGAAAAGGGTCTTTGAAGTGGGACCAACTTCTAATGTAAAAGTTCCGTGTGATAGCTATTCCTGCCTGGCGCCAATATTTATGCGGGCTGCCTATCATGTGAAAAGATATATCCGAAAAAGGTACCTCCAGTGCAACACCGTCCACTGTAGCCACTTCTACAAATACAGCGCCCTGATATCGGGGTCCCTCCGTTAGGACATCCCTTATTACATGTCCAGGAGTGGCTGAGTGCATATGGACAAGAGCCACCACAGCTTGCTCCCCTGGTCACGTGGCGCCGCTGGACCTGTGTTCCTATGCCACAGGTCACAGGGCAGGAAGGACTCTGCGGATACCAAGCACTCACGGCACAGTTCGTAACTGGGCACCGCCGTCTGCGTCGCCTCCTCCAACCTTCTGATTGGTCCAACATCACAAGCAGGAAGACCAGGAAAGACCAAAATGATGTCGACATGATTACTTTGATCTTTTTGTCACGGCTAATAATGAAAAAATAATTGAACAACCGTAAAGGATCCTTCAAATTTTTTGTTGTTCTAAGAATATCATTTGAACACTTAGGCAAAAGGTGGCGTGAGGTCCGCGATATATTATCATTGTGTTACTGTGTTACCGGAGATTACTCTCCGATAACGTCATGACCCCGCTGGGTGCTGGGCAACTTACAAGTACAGATAAGGGGATCTAACTCACGTTTACTATTGAGAAATAACCAATGTAGAAACGGTTTCTGTCTCCAAATTTAAGGTGAAAACGTAAGGATCAAACGTCCGTATAAAGCATGAGGTATTCTTCTTAACAAATGCTTTCCCCTGTGTAGTAGCTTGGTTCCTACTTGGCAATCTCACAACTTAGTTACGCAGGATGCCCTCAGGGCACACCGCGTCTAAAAATGGGCTCCGTATTTTTTTTTATTTATTTTTTTTTATGGTAGCTTCAAATCTGCACATTAATTTATTCATTAAACTCTGCCCTCACCTAGTAGGGATGTATTGTTCTGATTGTCTTCAACAAGAAGCGGCCCAATGGAAATCCATTATTGGCGCGTATATCACGAGCGAGGGAGGGGACCCCTCATCCTCACCTCTGTGACGTCAAATTATCATTTTATTTATTTATTAAACCTGGTTTAAATTCTGCTCTCCCCTGTAGGGGATGTTTTTGTCGCATTTGTGGCGGCCATATTGTTAACGTGTTGTAGACTCAACTAGATAAATTCTACCCTCTCCTAGTAGGGATGTATTGTTTTGATTGTCTTCAACAAAAGCGCGGGCCCAATGAAATCCATTATTGGCGCGTATATCACGAGGGAGGGGACCCCTTCATCGCTACCTGTGTGACGTCAAATCATCATTTCATTTATTTATTAAACCTGGATTAAATTCTGCTCTCGCCTAGATGGGATGTTTTGTCGCTATTGTGGCGGCCATATTGTTTACGTGTTGTAGACTCAACTATGCCGTTTTCAAAAAGAAAATTAACCCTTTTGAAGCGGTAAATCGAAAGAATAACCTCTAAGAAGCATTCGACAGTTCAAACGGTGGAAATTGGACAGTTTCTGCCAAAGGAATCATGCTTTGTTTGGCAGTTGTAGAACCACGAGGACAAGAGGTCATTGATAAGTTAAAACACACGTCTCATCACTTTGTTGAATTGATGCTTAAATGCAACTGGAAATCCACTTCACACAAAAAATTAAAGGTTTGATTGTCAATTTTTACTAAAATTTTCAATTAGGAAAGCTTTCTGCCTGTTTTCTTTCTGTTTTTTTTTTTCTCCTTTTTTGGTGAAACGAGAACAATTTGTAATCTTACACTTTTATTGAAATTACATAACCAGAATAGAACGTGAGTCAATCACGTTATCGTAATGCAATTTCCGGTATTAACACAAGGGAATACGGAAACAACGTTAACATCACGCTATCTTTGTGATTCAAACTTTCCATTAGCTAGGATAGTTTTACAAATCTGCGAAGCATACAATGGGAATAAATGGGGCCATATTAAGCATTCCGCGGAAATTAAATTAGGGGGATCTTGTTACAAACTGGTCTGGCTTCCTTCGCATTAAATTATTCGATCTGTTTGTCAATAGTATAGATTCTTCGCTGAGAACGCTCCAATTTCCATCGTTTAAACTGTCGAGTACTACTTAGAACTTATTATTTCGATTTACCGCTTGAAAAAGGTTTTTTTTTCTTTCTGAAAACGGCAGATTAGATTCTTAAATTTATAAATGTGGCCGTCATTGAACGAAAATAACCTTCCAAATGATGATTTGCTTATACGTTACGCAGGTAGCGATGAGTGGGTCTCCTTCCTCGTGATATACGCGCCGATAACAGATTTTGATTGGGCCGTTTTTGTTG
Source organism: Pavona decussata (assembly GCF_977016875.1). Taxonomy (NCBI): domain Eukaryota; kingdom Metazoa; phylum Cnidaria; class Anthozoa; order Scleractinia; family Agariciidae; genus Pavona; species Pavona decussata. The sequence continues at coordinate 612,441 of NW_028145628.1, read as the reverse complement.
AAGATAATCAGAACAATAGATCACTTCTAGGAGAGAGCAGAGTTTAATGCATAAATTAATGTGCAGATATGTGACTACGAGGGAAAAAAATTTACCCGACCGAAAATTTCACACGATCTGCCCCGCGGGCATCCCACGTAATTAAAAGGTTAACTAAAATAAACAAAGATATAACCTTACAAAGTTTCCTTCACCTTTCCCATTTTTTATCGTCTCGGTTTTGTTTTCAGTTAGTTTCGTTTTTGAACTTTTTGAGCTGTCCTCCATCTCTTAAGCAAATATTAACATTTTTCACTCACGCCAAGCAACAATGATAAAAAAATACGATTTGCCATGAAACAAATGCAACATCAAACGGAATTAAGGGCATAACCTGATATTTTGGATGTTGCTTTGTGAAAATTGGCCCAGACGGTCAACAGATCTTGCAATTTGGCTGCACTGTCTTGCAAATATTCTGCATGGGTTGGTGAAACGCAACACAGTGCTGCCTAATAATAGAGAAATTTAGAATCGCGTGTACGGCAAACGGCAAACGTGAGATTCGCTTTTATGTTCTCATAGGGCAGAATAACTCTGTCCTTGGATGCTAACGCAAAAAATAATCAATTTTGTTGAGAAACTGAAAACAGCGAACGGCAAATGAAGGATAAACATGTTCACTGCTGTTGTTTGCCGTAAAGGAGATTCTAAATCTCTCCATTTTCTCACTTGCTGCGTAAAATGAAGAAAAGAGAGAAGGGCCCCCAAAATATAAATAAAACAAACGAAAACCTGAAATGAGCAGAACTTACCTTGTATACCTTGTATTATCGCGACTGCAGGCAGCTTAAATTTAGCTCTGAAATGTTCAAAATGTTTCCTTTGTTTGTCAGGTTCGTCTCAGACGAGCCACTCCTGCCAGTGTTAAATTACGGTGTCAGCTAGCGCGGCATGGCGTCTCTGAAATAAAAGATCTTTTGTTTCGTTTTCTTGCCAGTTTCCTATCGGCCATAGACACCTTGTATGCGGAATTAAAAGCCACAACACATAGCTCTTAAAGGTTTCATGACCTCACAGCTAAGGCGGAAATTCTCATTAATGTAAACGTGCCAAATATGCTACCAGGAGCCCATTAATAGGCTCCTGATGCTACTCAATTCTATCACTGACTGGATGAAAGTTTTCGCTTTTCTGCCCACAAAGGAAGCTATTTTGCATTTTGAAAATGACAGGGAACGTGCGACAATATCGAAAGGTTCGCATCACTTCGAAGTATTGTGTAAAAAAAAAAACCTTTTTTTTTCGATTTATATTTCTTGTCTATTCAACTGAGCATGCTCTTGAGACTACATTTCTTTTAAAGGAGGGCTGAACGCTGAATATTTTTGACGTAGGATGACAAATTCATACCGCAGAAGAAAGAGAGGAAAGGTAACGCACATACGCAAACGAGAAACAAATAAAAATTTAAAAATATAAATATAATATACTAAATTATATTCGAATGTGTTCTTGTTAATAAGCGGCCCCATTCTAATAAGCCGCCCCTATCACGTAAGTCCCCTCATTCCAGTAAGCGCCCCTGCTCTCTTTCAAGGTCTTTTAATTCGGATCCGTCAGATGAACTGTGGTTCGTCTCGGCCTTCTTTAATTGCTCACGTAATCCCTTATTACAAAAACAGTGGTCTTCGTCTAAGTTGTTCAACTATTATGTCCATGTGCCGGAGTCAGTTCACAATTCCTTCAAACGAATGATCTCTTCTTCAAATTTTGTTGGGGATTGCTTGGCTGGTCGTTCTAGCCAGGAAGGATCCAGGGACAACAAGTCCGTTTTCCAGTCTCTTTGATCCTGTCACCTAGACATGCATTTTGTTGTCTCATGAAATACCATCGCAAATGACTCATCAAGTTTGTTTTGCAGCTTGTTGTCACCGTATATTTGTTACTGTTACACAGTTAGGGGTTACCGTTTCTGTTATTGCTCTTTTTTAAATAAATAAATTAAAGTTTTGTTTTGCACATTCAGTTGTTTCTCGAAAAACAGGTGTGTCCTGTCCCTATTAAGCACCCTATCTCGAATAAGTGCTCCCACATAAGATATGGTACCCATTAAGTTAGTCCCGGTGTTAGTCTGAAGGGCACAGATGCCCAATTGAACAGATAAGAAATAAAAATCGGAGCCGAAAATAACTCGCGATTTCTTTAAGTTGTCACCTTTTTAACAGTGTAAAGGATTTTGTACGTTAAGTGTGATCTCCTGACCTCCTGACTAGAGAAGTAATATTATTGACAGTTTCAGTAACCAAGAAATTGAGTTTAGGTCATCGCAATATGGATGGGAAAATAAATTTAGTCAACGCCGCTGACCGCTTATTGTCTAAGGCCTATGTTTCCATGAGCGATGAGCTGATTCTACTTTGGAAAGAGTGGTTTGCGGCCAATTTTGGCGCATAATATGCAGTGAATAGCTTGCATTAATACGATATTCCGTAAAACTCTAAGTTTAATTTCTTCTAATTAAAGCGAGTGATGGCCGCCGATAGCGAATAACAGCGTGAATTTCAAGGGGAAATCACCGTAAATGGAGGTCCATGTTGTCTTCCCACGGGACCCCCAAAGCTGTTCAGTAATGGTATGAAATGAGAGCACGGAATACCAGTGACGATACTGAATAGCCCTGCTAGCTGCAAGAAAAGGTTCAGAGGTCTGCAACTTTGTACAGTTGGATTGATTTGTAGTAAGCAACGACTCCTTCAACTTACGTCAAAACGTAGAGAATTGGACAAAACCGGAAAGTAAGTGTTACTTTGCGTGAAATTGTTTTACAAATAACGGTCATTAATAGATGGATTTATCAGAAATTTAACCAGTACGCAACTGTTTTTAAATACAAGGCCGTATCAGTATTTTAACGTTTTACTGGCGAATCGACGGGTTCAGTTATTATGTCAAAATGCGGGAAATCTGCCGTTTTATAGCCTTTTTTATTTTTCGCCCCGGGAATAAAATAAGTCGGCCCCGCAAAAATTTTTACAGATTTAGTAATAACAATGTCTACTCTAAACTAGCAATATAGTTTAATTTCTAGGACTGATATACTTTCAGAAAAATTTAAGAAAATATGTTGCCTGTTCTACTCGTCAACTATAATGGCTTAAACAGTCTACTTCATTGGCCGTTTAATTTATTTACAAATGATAAAACAAAAAGTCACATATATTTTGTAAAGTCGAATTAATGTTTTAACTTTGGCGTAAGTCTTAAGTTGTAGCGTATTAATAGATTAAAGAAATGGTGTCTTACATTTTGCACTTTTCGCAGCAGGTTCTGAGTTCCAAATTGGAGTTTGTGTGCCAACAAACATCTGATATTACCATGGCAGCAATGAAGTAAGGACGTTAATAAAGGGCGTTTTGGAACATCCCCCCTGAAGATCTCTTTGCATGCCAAATTTGAGAGGGGGTCAAAAATTTTCATTTCCCACTTTGTTTGACTTTTACAGAGAAGTGTTCTTAAGTATGTTCTTTCTGTTTGAGTTCACTGCAATACTATGATGACAGGATCCACCACCCCTAAGGAATTTGAAATTATATCTCTTGTTTTCTCTGTTGCTGTTACTGTCAGTGCGACTATAGGTACATTTGGAAACATGGTACTACCTTTCAAGGAGTAACAACTTGAGCTGACAAGTGTTTCTAGTTTGTCTGAAAATCAGTCATCTGTGTATAACAGTATCATCATCATCATTTGGTCCTTTTCCCTTTAAGGGAAATGGGGCCTTTAAAGTATAACAGTATGGGCACAGATAATCCTTCTAATGGAATTCATGTATTGAAATTATTAAAAGCATAGTTGTTAATAGAACTGAGTGGAGTGGAAAGTTCAATTTTTGATTATTTATTACACCCATTTTGAAATCACATTTTTTTTTTTTTTGTCAATGTTAAAATTTATTTATCTGCTCCAAAAAAAACCCATTTTTAAGTGATTATTATTATTTCATTTTATTTTCATGGGCTAAATGGATGTGATTTGGAGACCAAAAATAGCGCGATTCGTGAATAAATTGTACTGTTGAGAGCCAATCGGATTGCAAGGATCACCAATGATTTTAAAACAGGTGTAAAAACGTAGAAACGAATTATTGAATGATCCATCAGATGGTCCATCTGTGTTATAAATTTAGCCCTTGAAAACGCCAGTTCAATCCTAAAAATGCGAACGTATTGTAGTCAATTTCCCATTAATGATTTGCAAAACATTGTACAACTTTAATATAATGACAAATTAACCCTCACAGGTTTGTATAGTGTGATTTAGGCTGATCACAAAGTATATAGGTCTAGAATATCTATATGTTTCTTGAGAAAAGAAGTAGAATTAAACTTGTAACCATTCTGCAATGAGATGTCCTCATCAAGTACATCTGCTTTGATCTAATCTCAACACTGTCCAAAACCTTCCTATTTTATTTTCCCAATAAACTTAAAAACGGGCTGATGGCGTGACACCGTTGCTCCGTGCATCTGTATTCTGATAAAGCACGCTGTTTCAACCAATCAGCACGCGCTTTATATTGAAACTTTATTTTAAAACTGGCTAGCAATCTTCCTGATGGCTAAAAAAATTGGACAGAAAAAAATTAGTACAGTTGTATTATTCAAACGTCCTCGGTTTATTTCATTTGATAGTTCTGCACATACTGACTTTGAACTCCAATATACTTTTTTCATTTTAACCAAAAGCCAGGAAACTTCGTGATTTCTTCACAAATTTATCAGGAAGTAATTTGATGTCTTAGGTCAGAGTTGAGTAAACTTGATGTTACCATAGCAACTAATTAACAATCAGCTTTTTTTTAAAAAAAAAGGGAATGTTCCTGTTTCTTATAAAGAAAAATTACTTTCCTCATAGTAACGTTCATGTTTTTTGCTCGTTTTAGTGTTCCTCTGTTGGGTTTGATTATTTTCAGGGACAATTTTGGCGGTTTTCTGATCTTTAAGGAAATTCAGAAATTCAAAATGGCGGATTTAAGATGACCGTAGTTTGACAATGAACTACGTCATATGTGTCATGGGCTTCCGTTGTTAACTTGCAAGGAAAAATCTTTGGATGTACTATATATCCTTGAAGTGAAATTGAAAAAGCTTTAATTGTCTCGGAGTTATTGAAGAGACGGGGAGGGAGCGGAATCGCAGAAAGCTTAAACTGTATAAATAATCCCACCGCCCATTCGCTTCTATTGGTGTATTTTCATCACAGGGAATCACGATTTAAACCGCGTTACATTAATCAACTATAAAAACTAGCTTTTTTAACCAGCATATAAGCAGCTCTTTATTGAATCTGTTGCCGCTGAGCCAGATAACTGATCATTACAATGAAGGGAACCTTGGATCAACTTATTAAAACTGAATGCACGTACAGCTAATTTCCTACGCCACTAGTACTAGTGTCACTTGTTTCACAAATTCCTAAACAAACAAACAAATAAGTAATCCAACAAACAAGACACTCAGTCTGTTGATTACAGTGAAAAATCAAACGAACATTCAAAGAAAAAAAGACAAGATCAAAAAGGTTTCTCATGACAAAATGTTACAGTCGCATAAAGTTGGCTGCAAGTAAATTCACCATTCTGAGCTGACCATTGGGAATTTGCTTTCATACGTTTGTCAGCGTCACTTCTATTTAATTAACTTTTGTTTATTAGAATCATGATTCCAAGAAGCAAACTAACTAAGCAAACTAAGGCAAAATCAATATCGCTTTTTGAGGAGCTAATTCAATCCATTTATCCTTTTGTGAAGCCTGGATAATCTGGACATATCCTTGCTTTTACAAATTTTCTAAAAAGACAACACAAAGAAACAAAATGAATATTAGTGTAAGATTTCTCTTAAACTCTATTTACTTTTCCAACTTGTTAACAGGGAGCTTAAGCAACTACGACGGCGACGGCAACGATAACGCCGGAAACCAATAGGTTTAATGAGCAGAAACAATCGCTCTGCACGTGCGTTTACATTTTGGTACATTTCTTTGCCGTCCTCTGCAAAACAACAACGTGAAACGACCACATTTAAGGTTTTGTGGAGAACGTGGACGCATGACGGTGAATCTTTCGTTTTCTTTCTGAACTTGTACGCCACTCCTACCAGTTTGGTTTCTGGATAGTTCGCCATTTTTGTAAAAGTTGAGTGAGTTTAAATAATCGCGAAGTAGCACAAATGAAAAAAAGATGTATTTTCAGGTGACGTTTTCGTTGCCGTTGCCGTCGTAGTTTCTTAAGCTCCCCAATACCCTATCACCCACGGACTTGAGAGTAACTGACCGCCTTTATCAATCGATCAATCAATCAATCAATCAATCAATCATTCATCAGTTAGTCAGTCAATCAGTCATTCAATGAGTCAGTCAGTCAGTCAGTCAGTCAGTCAGTCGTTCGGTCAGTCAGTCAGTCATTCAGTTAGTCAGTCAGTCAATTAATCGATATCATTGTACAACTATTTTTTGTTTCAACCAGCCGTTGCGTTATCAGGACGTGCTAAAAACAGGTCCCTAGTATCAAGTACACTTAAAAATTAAAAACGCTGAGAGAAGATCTAAGATGGTGGAGTCGACTACCTTTCTCGACGAAACATTCGTCCCTGGAATCAGCCCCAAAATCATTTGTTGTTTTCCCTTCACCGCATGGTTTGCAGCTAAGCTGTCCTTCCTCGTCTTGATACATGCCTCGAGAACACGATGTGCAGGTGGAAAATTCTTGGCTGTAGGATGTCCCTACTGAGCAAGCAACTATGTAAAAAGAAAAGAAACAAGAAATTAAGAACAGAACTCAATGGGCTGTACATTGGATAGCACTCGTGCTTTACCTCCAGAGTCGAAGATTGAGTCATGGTATTTGTAATATGTCGGTCTCTTGCGGAGTGTATGGGTGAAGCGTTTAAATCGCGATCTGCATCTAAGCTCAGAAAATTCAAACGAAGCTTGTCTGCACTTACTCCTTACTATCGTGTGGTCAAGTACAAGATGTGGGTAACAATCCACAAAGTCGGAGACCAGCTACGAACAAAGAGATCTTAGCGTTTATTAATTTTGTTGGAAGGTCTTAAGACGACGGAAGCATTTCAATCCTCTGTTAAAGATCTATCCAAACCAAATGATCGAATGGGTGAAGGAATGAAATGAATGGATTTTTGACGGCGTGAAAAAAACCCATTAGGAATTATATCGTGCAGGTCTCCCTATAACTAATTCCAACACTAATGAAATAATTTGGCCAATACGTACCACATCCCTGCCGATCACTGCTTGTCACAAACCCAGGATTGCACGTGATGTCGGATGAGAGGTGCTTCAACGAAGATCGATCAGCGGCACTGTTTACTCCGTGTAAGATGACTTTGAACTGTCCTGTGGATACTGCGTACTGCATTTGGAACAGAACAGCCTCACTTTTCTCTTCAACATCGTCTGTCAATTTGGGCGAGTCAACTGCTTTCACTGACAATGATAAAAGCACATCCTTTCCTTTGGTGACTGCACGCTTCTTTTTCTTCTTTTGGTCAGCGGTCCAGCCGCATCCGGGAACTTCTACTTTCTTCAGCTTACACGCATCAGAGTAAAGACATCCTGGGATCTCCGATAGAGTGTCGGTGACAGTTTGCTCGATTGAGGTGCGAAAGCTACTGAAAGCTTTGCCAAATTGACACTGCATTCCACGAAACCCTAAAAGGAAGCGGTGTCTTATCTCTTTTGGCGCTGTCTTGCCTGTGAGAAATAAAATATTACACAATAATTAAACCATATTTGCGTTTTGTATTCTTGTTCACCCATGAATATTATTCAGTATAAGAAAACTAGACCACTAGGCTAGAAGAGAAAAAACAACTGGATGATAGGAAATCTCATTTTTACAATTATTTTAATCAAAATCTAACGTGCATTACTTAGACTACTTTTGTTAGCGATACTAGGGAACAAATCCAAAGCATATGCCGTCCTTTTATATCGTTGTACAGCAGCGCTGACATGTTAAGGCACGTTGTTGCTGCAAAAATCTTGGCTAAATTGATTTGTAAGGACACAGTATTTGCCAGAGTGTTTGGAAAGTTAATCAAGTTTTCAATGTTTGAAGCAACCGATGACAATTTATATGCTTAACTCGAGGTCAAACTTTGAGCTACTGAAACAATCCATGCGTCTTTAGACGGAAATCAATACTTACTTGAGCAGGCAGGAACGTGAACACGATCCATGTGATTCCATTTCCACTCAGTGTCCGGACCACATTCAAATGAGGTCATTGCCTCTGAATCATATGCGTGACCTTCATTGCATGTCATAGTGCAATCCATTCTGCCAGAAAAATTTTTGCAAGATTTCATTCCATTCTTAGGATCCGACAGCGGCGGGCATTCTGCAGATATAAGATAAAATAATTTAGTTTTTTAATCAAATTTCAGGGTGGAGTATGCTTCTTTATATAAAGAACAGTGTAAAACTCGTGTTTTAATTGGTTTAGCGAGGTATGTGCACAGAGCGAATGACGTCGTTGAGTAGTGGGACCGATCGACGCAGGTGATCAGCGTCTACAGCCAGCCAGAGTGACTGGTCAACAAAGTTTTGCAAACTCTTTTGAGGAGTAGCGAACAAATAGAAGATATTAATTGTCGCAGGGAGGTAAAACTTTGCGATGAAGCACCCAACAACAACCTTTGCAAGTGACCACAACCAGGTTAAAAAACTTTGTTGTGGCGTGAAAAGGAAGAAAATATTTGCCTAAATATGTCGCCGATAGAAATCCGGTAATGGTGGCCAATCGATCACAAATCGTATTGAAGCGACCAAAAATGCTGTAATATTTTGGGGCAAGACTCCTTAATATAAAGTGCGCACTTTTATCACTATTTAAAGTTTGCACTTTAAGACTTCTTAAAAAGTATTTAAATATTGTATTATTTGCCTTACTTATGTCGTCGTTTATAACGAGGCTTTGATTTTAAAAAAAAATCAGGGTTTTTCGCATGTTTTTACCTGTTTACACCTCACCAGGGCTAAATTGGCGTTTGAGGATGACACAGATCCTTCGAATTTACAGTGAGTCTTGAGTTACTTACGCGAGTTTCAAAAGTAAAGCCCAAATCTAGAGGTGACCACCCAGATAAACAAGAAAAGTAAGGTTTGAATCTCATTGTTATTTTTCACTGCTGGATAAAGGGGTGGCTATGCAATAAAGACACCATTAAATTTTTTTGAGGTCGAGGAAGAGGGGTGCAGGCAGACGTCACCATCTATTTAGTGGTTTTGTTAAGTCCTTTTCGAGTATTGATAAGTCAGTTGATTATTTCCCTAGTTCGGGAGAGCGAAATCATGCCACAATATATCGCTGTATTGTACTCACCAAATCGGCTCAATTTTGCTCTTTTGAGTTTACAGTATAGTTTCTTCATTACCTCCTTCATTGTCGATCTTCTTTTCACAGTTCGTTCCCCAATAACCTTTGTCACAGAGGCAGTCATATCGGTTGATACCATCCACACACTTTCCATTGACACAGGGACTTAAGGTACAGTCATCAATGTTAGTGTAACAGTGGGTTCCTGTGAAACCGGCTTGGCAGTTGCAGACGTATAGACCATGGACAGACCAACAGTCAAGTAAATGGGAACAGTTTCTCGTGCACGCGTTGGAAACTACAAACAGAGAAGGCTGATTTTAAGTACTGATTAAAACACGACCAGCAGTGTTTTATCCCGATAAAACACGTGCTGTGAGTCTTTTGAACGACTTCAAAAACATTCCTGGAAAAGCGTGTATGAAGAGAGTTTATAACAATAATATTTTTGTGAAAGTTGGAAATTAGCATACGAGAAAACCATTAAACACCGCATTCTAATAAGGAGGAGGTTTTATCTGGTTTTAAAACCACTGCCCGTGATGTTTTATTGACCATTTGATAGGTCAATGGGCTTATGAATTATTAATGACTTTTTGAAGACACAAGTAGACTGAAATCGCCAGTACAAAACAGCTGCATTGATAATAATCTAACTGATCTAATTGATATTCTAATTGTATCTTCCTGGGATATTTTTGTCAACCTTGCTGAGCATTGCTACGAAGGTCTTGATCGATCATAGATTTCAAACAGGAACTTGATGAAAATGATGTGAGTAAGAGAATGTCCAGGTCTTAGTGAAAGCTATACAGAGGCAATCAACGGATCATTTTGTAAATAACCTGTTCGGAAGGCCCTTAATCCCCTACAATTTTCTAAAGGTTATTTTTTTTTTACCACGAGCTATCGTGATGTGAAAAATTTAAGGCATAGTATTTTCGGATTGATAAAAATGTTGTTTCGGGTATCGAAAAAAGGTCAGCTAAGATTTTCGGAAAGAAAATAAGACCCAAGGTTTTCCGGAAATGGACAAAAATGTCCTATAGTTATTTCGAAAAGACTCAAGTTCCCCTAGAATGACCGAACAAATAAAAATATTATAGTGCTGCCGAAAATGAACCTATAGAGCTTTAAAGTCACTTCAGATAGCCGGAAATAGCGTTTCAAAGAAACTGAGAAAAAAAACTGTTCCAGGGTGCCCCTGGATATATACTACACAGATAACTATTCTTAGCATGAGCTTGATAAGCCAAAATATATAGTTGAACTACTAGGACTGTGAGCTAATGGTACTGACGTCAAAAACTGGTTTGATTGTTTGTCGTACTCAGTACTGAAACCATAATTAGCAGGACGTGTGTTGGTCCAAAGTGAGAAACTGAAGACATCTCAGTTTCTCGCCATTGTTAAATCTATTTTCATATGAATGTTTGTTTGTTTTGTTATCAACATACTACCTCGTGTCTAAATCTGATAACGTTCAAATACCAAAAAAAGGAAGATACCAGTTTTTCCAATCGATCCGATACGAGTCTGTTAGATAACGATGTCTGGCAGTTTTTCGACATCGACACGAATAATAACACTATCAAGACAACCGATATTTCTCACAAGTATACAAATCTCAGTATCAATTCTCGGTTTTCACTGTCACGCCATTGAAAAAAAAAATAGAAACCATTCCATGAATGAAGTCAAGAAATTGACATGGTATAGAGGATAAATAAATAAGGCATCTGTCCAAGTGTCAGGTCTGTGCGGCATTCCCTACTGGAGTTATTTGACAAAATGTTCCACATAAATTTATAGAGCTTAGTATGGAGACGCCATGATTGTGTCCCTCTGAGGGACACAAACATGGCGGCCGGAAATACGAAAAAACATCTGGAGTTCACTTTTGCCAGAAAAGAGGTTTGTTTGCCCTTGTGAATTTTCGAATGTTTAGCTTAATATTTCTCCTCAAACTTAAATTGTTTAGAATGCTGAAAAGTACCCGAAGAGTCATTTTTAAGACACGGAAAAGCTCTGTCACGGCCGTCCTCCTTATGTCACGCACGATGGAAACTCGGAAATTGAAACCGTTCTATTTTCAAAAGGAAGCACGACATCGAGCTAAGAAATTGTGCACAGACATATTTTTAGGTAATCTTTCCTTGAATGAAGGTAAAAATTTTGTAGGCCTCCCAGTTTTGAATTTTAGAATTTGGTGACGTCACGTGAAAACCAAGAATAAAAGCGAATATTTAGTATGGATATCAGCCCTCGGTTGTACCAGATACCTTGGCATTGTGTCATGAATCGTTTTTCCACGTTCCCTTTGATCCCAAAAAGAAAACTTGTCCAGCCTCGAATAGTTCCGGCTATAGGCAAGGTACAGTTAAGCGCCCCAATCCACATGTGGTCGGGAGTGCCTGGTACATTCCAAAAGTTTACTTGATGCAATGTACCAACAAAAGCTGTTGAGAGAAGCGAACTGTTCTGACCCGCGAGGTACCGCTGGCCAAGGACAATCCATCCTCCACCACTAATGGTATCATTTGAGAGTGCATTCACCTTCTTCTCAATTTCCGGTCCATCGATGTAGACGGATACAGTTCCAGCGATTCCGTTCCAAACGACTCCCACGTAATGCCAGCGATCGTCTGCCAATTCAAAATTAACTCTAAAGGTTTCATTTTTAATACCGATCTCAATTTGAGACTCCGTGTAAGACAGTATTATTGTGTCGTTAGGCTCGTTGGGAACGCTGTAACTAAAGAGAGTTCCTGATTTGTACTTCGAGTCAGCTCGGACATACATGACAATGGTAAAGGATCTAATAGTAGGGATGCCTTCGCCATCTGATATAATAACCATGTCATTAAAATTCTGGCGCTTGAATATCAAGTCGAAGTTGGTGCCGAGAACTGCAACAAAAATGAAAATCATCAGTCAGATCAACTCATTTTATTCGCAAAATATTATTTTATGTAAATTTGTTGAGTGAAACTTTCTTAAACTTTCTTCTCGGTCTTTTAAAATGTTTTTGAAGGCTGATTTTTGGCTGAAGACAAGGAATATTCAAAAATGAAGGGGGGAAAAAATCTTTTGGAAAAAAGCTTATTGATGAGTAATTAAACTCGAATCAAACTTCACGTTCACGTTAACCCAGGATTAGCTTAATCGGGCTTTGAACAAAAGGGCCCATTTCGTAACGAGTTAATGACCGAAAGATGAGGGGGATGGGAAACGGCTAAAGAAACTGTGGTGCTGCGTCGATGGGAAATGGAAACGAATGTTTAGTTTTATCAACGGAGTTGATGGCACGTGATTTGCTCTGACGAAGGGCTACATGTAACGCTTGAAACCTTAGCTCTCGTTTGATCGAGGTGGCCAAAATGAGTATCTGTAAACACCTAATCGACGTTTTGAGCTATTCCTACAACATTTTTTAAAGACAATCTTTTCGGCGTTTTCGCTGTAACCACTTTACTTACAGGTAAGCACATTACTACTAATTTCAAGTAGATTCCTCAGTGTAAGATTAAAAAGATGCTACTTACAGATGTCACAGTGATCTCCAGTGTAAGTTGGAAAACATTTGCATTCATAGCCATTCACCCGATCATCGCAATAGGAGTTAGGCATACAGGGGTCTGATGCGCAATCATCTATGTTCACATCACAGGTTCTACCTGTAAAACCTGTCTTACATAAGCAGGTGAAGGTTCCTGTTGAGTTGTCAGCGAGACACGATCCTCCGTTTTCGCAAGGAGAAGGAACACAAATGTCTCTCAGATTTTCGCAGTTTCCTCCTGTGTAGCGATCGAGGCATTTACATTTGTACCCAGGTGTCTGATCTTCGCAGGTTCCATTATTTTTGCAAGGGTTTGACTCACACTCGTTGATCTCCGTTTGGCAATATGTACCATTGTAGCCGTCTGCACATAGACAGGAGTATCCAAGTGTGTGGTCGATACAAGTGGCGTTGTTCTGACAGTAGTTGTCAAAGCAGTCATCAATGTTCAGCTCACAGAACCTGCCTGTAAACCCCGCGGTACAGGAACAAGTAAAGCTGTTGATCGCATCATGGCAAGTAGCGTTGTTGAAGCAAGGTTCGACGGAACATTCATCTAAATCAAACTCGCAGTATTTTCCAAAGTAGCCGCTGCTACAGCTACAACGGAAGCCTTCGAGTAAGTTTTCACAAACACCATTCTGGCTGCAATTTACATTTTTACAGTAATCGATGCGATTCTCGCAATGGACGCCAGTGTACCCGCTAGGGCACCAACAAGTGTAATCTGCCATCAGATCTATGCACGTTCCGTCGTTTGCACATGGCTTAGATTGACAGTCGTCAATATTAACCTCGCATTGCTGACCGGTAAACCCATTTCGGCAGCCACAGTAGAACCCATTAATCTGTAGAGGTAAAATTTAAAAGAGAACATAACAAGCTGACACTCACTAAGCGTTCACTGAATTTATCAGCAGGCCTTCTAAAACTGTGAAAATTGTGAACGCCACTTAATGATTTATCCAAATTTCTGCAGTGTCAATGTTAACACCCGTTTAAACGGTTTCAATATTTGGCCACATTTGTTCAACAAAAGTTGAACGGATGTTGGGCAAATGTTGGATGAACGGAGTGTACAAACGGTTTCAACGCCATTCAACACTTCAGTTCAAGAAGAAAGAAAATGTTGGAGCGATGTTGCATGAAAGTTTAAACCAGTTTAAAGTATGCAACAATGATGAACGACCTGTTTAAACGCCCCCGACATTTGCTTCAACAACTGTGTTGAACGCATGTTGACGCAAATATTGAAACCGTTTTAACGGGCCTTTAAACGACGATCGCATTATCCTTTCGTTTCTGTTACATATGAGCAGTGCAAAACCATTAAGAATAAAAAATGTTCCTCAAATCATGAACAGGTTAGGTGTATGGTTGAACCATATATTAGAGGATTGTTTTATATCATGCCAGCTTACATCTCATCAGTAGAGGATGAATACCACATCTGTCAGACTACATGACTATTTTTTTCTTTTTTTTTTTTTTTTGCATCGCATTCAAAGAAAAGAAGACTGAATTACTTTATCATAACAGGTTCCTCCAAATAAGCACGGGAACGATTCACACTCGTCTACTTCATCCCCACAATGTTCTCCTGAATACCCTGGTGGACAGATACAAGTGTAACTGTTTATTCCGTCTTCGCACTTTGCACCATTAACACACGAGTGCCCCAAGCAGTCGTCAATGTCAAATTCACAGTGCTTCCCATTGAATCCATCAACGCAGGCGCAAGTGTAACTGTTGACTTGATCGAAGCATGTGGCATTATTCTGACAAGGAGAGCTCAAGCAGTCATTGATGTTAACGCTACAGTTGCGTCCCGTATAGCCGCTCTGACAAGTACAATGGAAATAATTTGTCATATCAGTACAGGTTCCTTCGTTTAAGCAAGGATTCTGCGCACACTCATCAATATTAATTTCACAGTTGAAGCCTGTGAATCCTGGTGAACAGATGCATGCATATTCATCAATGCCGTCAATGCACGTGCCACCGTTGGAACATCTTACATTTTGGCAGTCGTCGATGTTGTACTGACATTGGTCTCCATGGAAACCATCAGGGCACTGACAAGTAAAAGACGTCACACCGTCAAAGCAGGATGCATTATTGAAACATGGCAGCGAGGCGCAATAATCCATGTCTAAACTGCAAGTATTACCCGTGAATCCCGTAGAGCACACGCATGTAAAGTTGTTGACGCTATCATGACAGGAACCGTTGTTAGAACAAGGATTGGAAGCACAGTCATCGATGTTGTTTTCGCATTGGAGGCCATCAAATCCGTCTTGGCAATCACAGGAGTAACCATTCATTCTGTTCTCACACCTAATAAAAAAATGTAGAAAAAGTTTATCTAATGCCATATTAAGATGTAATTTAATCTCAATTGTATTTGTTTACGAAAAACTTCTGCTATACCTTTAAGACTGATCGGAAGGTGGTAGGAGTCTGAGGTGAATCATATCCATTTGTAACTCGCATCAAAATTACTCAAGCCAGCCATGACAGCGAATTGTGGAGAGTAGTATAGTGGTTCACATCAAAACCTTATGGTATCGTATTACGTGGTAATAACGTAATAGCTCATAACTTCCAACGGGAGGGGGGGGGGGGGGCGACGGGGAGCAGGGATGGCGCTGAGCGGTAAGAGCACTCGCCTCACACCAATGTGGCCCGGGTTCGATTCTCGGACACGGCGTCGTGTGTGGATTGAGTTTGTTGGTTCTCGTCTTTGCTTCAAGAGGTTTTTTTCCGAGTACTCAGGTTGTCCCCTCTCCTCAAAAAACCAACACTTCTCAATTACAATTCGATTTGGAAAGTGTCCCCAATTAGCGCTCTGCGCTAAAGACCTTGGAAATTCAATGAAGTTATTCTTTTATCATCTTAAATTTCTTAATTTTTTGTAAAACATTCAAAATTCAGCAAAAGATATTAAAATTTGATGAGAACATGGTCTTAACTTAATTGAACAACTTACATATAGCCATGTATATAACGGGGACAAGTAGATGCATCACTATCGTAAGCCTCTGATTCATATTATTGCAAGAATAATATCTGTTTATATATAGCAACAAATGATTCCCTACTAGATAATCATCCCGATTCAATAATAAACAAACCTGGCCTGGTTCATACACGGATTGGAAATGCATTCATCAATGTCGACCTCACAATGTTTTCCTGAAAATCCTTCCTGACAAACGCAATAAAATCCGTTGACTTGGTCAATGCAGGTAGCATTGTGTTTGCATTCTGAATGTGCACATTCGTCAATATTGTGTTCGCAATTTGGCCCTTTAAAACCAGCAAGGCAGATGCAGCGATACTCGGAAATTCCATCTATGCATTTGGCTTCGTTCTGACAAGGGTAAGATGCACAGTCATCGATGTTCTCTTCACAGTCGTAACCTTGATAGCCTGTAACGAAACACATGCTGTTATTTCGTTGAGATAGTCATTTGAGTCATAATTCAAGTTTTATTTTTTACAGCAATCTCTTATTTACACAAGTTTGGGGCAAGGCTTGCATAAGGGGAATTTTAATGCCACGAACGGTGTTAGCCATGGTGGTTTGAAATGCTCAAAATCAATAGTTTTTAAGGTGTGGATTGCGACGTTTTTACCGCTAAGCTACGCTACTGGTCTTCATTATATGCTGGTGTCGGCTTGATGGTGTTAGTCAATTCCGTCAACTCCCCATCTATATACCTCCCAGATTTCTTTACCTTGTATCTCCAAGTATTCTTTAGGAATCAAACATACTACTAGAGGTGCAACTCTCTGGAACAGTCAGCCCTGCAGTCTTAGGCAAGGGAAGTCTTTAAATCATTTCAAGCAATTGTTAAACCATCGTTTTAGTCAATTAAGTTAGATACACGGCATTCATGAAAACAGGTGTAGTTTAGTGTAATTGTGAGTAAGACTTTTTAGATACCGATTCAGATTGTTATTAAATATTGTTATGTAGTTGTATTTTATATTGTACCAAAACCTGATGAGTTTTCAGGCGGGTCAAAATAAAAATTTGAGTTTGAGTTTAAATGGTGCCGTATAACCAGTCGACCTTATCGCCTGATGAAGACTATCAGTAAGCAGTCGAAACGTCGTGATTTACATCTCAAAGTGACTATATCGTGAGACAAACGATAATACACTTTATTAAATAAAAGCTCTTTTGCAACAGCCTTTTTCCAGTCCAAGGTACTTAAAAAGATGCAGCGGCTGATTTTACCACAGTTAACCTTGCAAACCGAACTCCGCAAATAAGCACACAGAAAGCCATATATTTTGCTAATTCGCCCTTGTACTAACAACATTGTGTATGCAGGTTTGAGGTTTTTAGAGCTTTTCTCTGTGTTTTTATTAACATTTTAGGGTTTTCGTAAGTCAGATTAATGGTTACATGTACCAGCCACCATCGTTTTCAGTAAAGTGATCCGCTTTGCTCAAAATTTAAATAAGTCAATAACTGAATAAAAAAAAATGAAGAAAAAGCAAATCACAATTATTTTAATTATGCTTGGCATGAGGAACGCGATTAATATTGCGATTAATATATTATTATTGCGGCATCACACTAATTTATGCAATTTCAACTACAGAATCGTGGTTGCTAACCTGGTGCGCAACGGCATTCATAGTTATTTATTCCATCTTTGCAAGTCGCCCCATTTTGACACGGGAATACCAAACATTCATCAATTTCCGTATAGCACAACCTTCCAGTGTAACCTGGTTTGCATTGGCAATTATACCCTCCAGGAACATTGCTGCATAAGGCATTGCTGGAACACGGTGACGAAACACACTCATCAACATCATCTTGGCAGTTAATTCCTTGGTAACCTTGTGCGCATGTGCAGGTATAATTGTTCACCAGATCATGACATGTGCCACCATTCAAACAAGGTTGGTCTTGACAGTCATCAATGTTGATTTTACATTGCTTACCAGTGTAACCAGGTTGACAGGTGCACAAGAAATCATCAATGAGGTCAATACAAGCAAAGTTGTCTTTACAGGGGTTTGACTCGCATTTGCTTATTTCTGAAAAAAAAAAACCAAAGAAACAGAACAAAAGAAAAAATAAAGTTTTATTCCAACTAATGCCCTTTCTGAGTTTTACTGAAACGCATGAAACACTTGGGAATAAAACCTCCTTCCTGAAATTATTTTTCTCGGTGAGAGTACTAGTTTCTGTTCACTAGTACAGCAGGATTGTTGTTAACAAACCTGAACCATTATTTTAACGATTCCACAGATAAAAAATATTTTTAAAATAGATGACACTGCCCCTTCAAGCCTAAAGCTTACCACTGAAAAATCTGACTGGTGCTCAGGAAGTTAACAGGCTCCTCCACTTCGATCTTACAAATTAACTCTCTACCTCTAGCTAGTGTATTTATGCTTTATCCTCTTACCTTCACAATCCTGTAAGCTCTTCGAGCCAGGTTGGTCTGTCACCGTTGTTCCTGGGCATGGGACGCAGGTGCGACTCTCGTTATGGGGCTGGAAGGAGCGTTGGCTGCACAGCGAGCATGGAGCCAATCCAGTTGGAGAGAACGAGCCAGCTGGGCAGGGGACTGGGATCAAAATAACCACACGAACAGCTTTAGCACAGTTATTTTAGTTAAACCGAAAGTATGCGAAATAACAGTAAATGAGTGTAAGGAAATCTCAATGTAGCAATTGAGATGTTATTAGTCCTATTAAGCTAGCATTTTCTGGTCTTCATTTCAGCAGAAATCATTGCATTATAAATTCAAACTATTGTAACCATTCCTGTCAGCACATGCGTGGCTGTCAACATTTTTAGAACTAGCTTAAGCCTAATAGATATAGATATAGGTTTTTAATTCTCTAGATTGCCTTCCATTTCTGAGAGCTGCTGATGGTTCTTACACTGTCAGAATGAACTCTTGACGAAAGATGATTAGAAGATTAGTGTCTTGTCTGTTACAAAGATGCAGTGAAGATGAAACGAGAACGACACAATCTTCTCCTTTACTGATAAAAAAAAGTACCTCCACACTGCTTTGAGCTACTGGATCCTTCATTTGAGGTCGTTGTACCGAGCCTGCATTTTAGGCAGAGACGCTGTCCTTCAATCGCTTGAAAGAAACCTTTCTCACAAGGTATACAAGGCGTCAAGCCGGTAGGTGAATACGAACCAATTTTGCACATAGCTTTAAAATTAAAAAATAAAATAAAATAAACATTTAGAAAGAAGTTGCCTTGGCTAATGGTGAACATAGAAATATTGTAACCTAAAAGCTGTGATCTTATTGATGGGATTGTTAGAAATTTCTGAGGGATTTATTTTTGTTTCTTCAACAGGACATTTAGTGAAAATACGATCTTAGTTAGATGCTTCTCTTTTCACTTGTGATAAATCGGGAAATATTCTTCATTGGTTTTTCTGTGCTGAACCAATGTGAAACCAGAACTAAAGACATAGTTATTGAATAGCTAATATAACAATCTTGATGGTTCACACAAAACTTTATTCCGAGTGATTGGTCTAAACTGATTACTGTGCAGGCGATAGGACGGGCGATAGGATGGAACTCGACGTAAAAAAATTTGCGAAAACAAAAAATAATTAATTAATTAACTAATTAATTAATCATTCGACAGTATTTAACAAGCTGGTTGCTTTCATTATGTTTATGTCTTGTCTGTTTATTCGTCTCTCTTTTTTAATTTTAACCTTTCTTTCAAATTTTTGAATAAATTTGCCTCAAGTCGCCTTTTTATGCGCCGAAAGAGTGATTGACGGGCAACCTGGACTTTCACAAAAACAGACTTTGAGAAAGTTAAATTTTTGATCTGTCAAGTAAAGCAATGCCATAATTGAAGTTGGAAAGCAAACTTAGTGGCGAACAATAAAAATAACTAATGGGGGGTTCTCTTCCAAAACTATCGGCCAGATAGCATCTCTTAAAAATTTTAGTTTCTTCAAAATATCAAACTAGGAAATACTTGTTTTAAGAACACCAACTTTCCTAACATCGACCAATAGTTCCTTGACAGAAACACGCTATTGTTTTAGATTAATCCTGAGTATACCCGAAACAATTAGCTGTTATCTAGACTTTTTCAAGGTCGTTTCCTTCTCATTTTCGCTTCCTGAGTTCGACTTGTAGACATTAAGGACGGTGCCTCTTTTTGCTACCACGCATATGCTCTGCGCACCTCGGGAATTGGTCCGAGAATCTCGTGTTTCGTAACGGCGAGGCCTGTTAAAATATATTTTTTGTGCGGTTTATAACTACGCGGGAAAAGCCGGGTCTTCAAAAGAGTTATTGGAGTCCGAAATGGAAATTAGGGGCAAACAATTATTTTTGAGGGATAATTAAGCTTCAATTCGGGAAAAAATCCATATATTGTTTTGTATTTTAGCGCTTTTTAGAATTATTGTTGTTTTGTTATCTCTGAAAAATGCATGGTTACCCCCAATTTTCTTTCATGACTCTACTGTCTGGGTGAAAAGTTCTTGCTAAGATATGCCTTTCCCACGTAGTCATTAACTGCGAAAAAATACTTCTGTTTTAGCAGGCACCGTCCTTAAGTCTAGCTGTTACTTGCCTATACAGCCAGAGCGGTTGTACGTTCTGGTATCTTCAGTTGATGTTTTTGGTGGACACATAACACAGGTTTCTTGTGACTCTTGGTCTTGGTATGTTCCAGCAGGGCAGTCCTCGCACGTGCCAAGTGTGTTATTTAGGTATGTCCCAGGTGAACAGCTCACTGTGTGGAAAAAAAAAGGTTGTAAAATAATTTTGTTTCCTTTTGAAATAATTCTGGATAGGTACTGTTAAAGTAATGCAGAGTTACCCTTAATTTGGTGTTAATTTTCACTTAACATGTTGATAACTAGCTATGTAATTAAGTAAGTTAGTAAGTAATTTTTGTGTGTAATTTCCTCCGTGTCCAAGGGTTGCCTATATATCATCAAAATTCCCTTGTCCATGACAGTGTCTACGATTAACGTTAAGTTAGAAACTCTAACCATTTAGCCTGAAAGGGAGGGGGTTCACAAAGTCCTCATCCCTTTTTTTTATACCAGACAGACATCATCAAATTTGAGGAAATTGTATTTGTCAATCAGTGACAGCCAGAAAATGGTACAAAAATGACTACAAAAAGAGTCGGGCCACAGGAATCGAACCAATGACTTCAGATCGGAGGTAGTTTTAGATCTGAGACCTACAAGAAGAACTCTGGTATCGAGCGCGCTGTGTCATACATGCACTAGTAACTAAATCTCCAGGCTATACAGTCACTCATGGAAAACGTGTATAATTAATTTATTATTTAAATTAGTCACCACAGTATCCGTCTCGATAGGCTTGTCCTGCCGCACACAATCTTTCAGGTTCTGAAATGTTAAGTGACTCCTCATCTGCAGCAAACACGGTGCCATTGACATTCAAACTAAGACTGCCTTCATCAACTGCTTTCTTGATTGCACTGCCGATGTTGTTAGCGATGTTAACTCCAATCAGCCCTGCGTTAACTTTGTCCTCTTTTGTGTCATCTGTTTTACTGCCCTCGAGTAGTACTGCAACGTTAAATGAGCACTGTCACGGAGATTTTGATGTATTTTGGTCAAAACTATGTAAAGAGTAGCAGGGATGACGCAGTGGTGAGAGCACTCGTCTCCCACCAGTGTGGCCCAGATTTGATACCCGTACTCGGTGTCATATATGGTTGAGTTTTTTGTTGGTTCTCGTCCTTGCTCCAAGAAGTTTTTCTCCGGAAACTCCGGTATACCCGCGTCCTCAAAAACCAACACTTCTAAATTACAATTCGATCTGGATAGTGTCTCCAATTTTAATGCTTTGCGTTAAATATATTGACACTTAAATAAAGTGATTTATTATTAATTTTATTTTATACTTGACAAAGAACCCTTATCTAATATGAAATTGCTCTTGCTGCACTCGGAGAAAAATATTAATTGATTTTACTAGGGGTTAATAAACTATATTCAGTTTTCTTTAAATATCCTGGAAGAACTTAAAAAAAAAATGGCAAATTTTTTCATTTTGCAATCTATTACCATCCTAGCAATCTGCAGCCAAAGATAATTAATTGTAGTTTCTGTGTATAAGTGGGGCTATTGTTAACAAAACTGAACCGCTGTTTTAACGTTTCCACCGATGCAAATTTATCATTCATTCATAATCAAATTTAAAAATAGGTGATATTGGCCCTTTAAATAAGGTTGCATCCTCTTTGTCACCTCAACCAATTTGACAGCTATTTCCAAAATGTAATTTATTCTTTTTCAAATGCCGATAAATTAGGAATTTGGTTAAGATCCCAATGGTAACTAAATCGTTACTGAATAACACCAAAGCCGGTTTTACCCTTACAATCCCCCTACCCTCTAAAAGAAAACTGCTACCCCATCAGTAGCTATAGTACTTTAGGGTTTTGTTAATGACCAGAGACAGTTACCACAATAAAAAACTGGTTTGTCTCTCTGCCAAGTCCTTTCTAAAGTCCAGTTGTCATGGCTACGCCCATCAAACGGGAAAGATAATGGATTTTGGGAAAAAAGGTGTGGGCACTTCAAGCAACTGCACCTCTTTTCCTTGAGCTTTCTTTGTCTCAGCGAAGCATAACTAAAATGCTCTTTCAGGAAGCTGTTTCATTACCGTCTAAGTTCAAAGGCTGTGTAGGTGAATGAAGGACCACTTATGGCTAAGTCAACCTACCAACAATATCAAGACTTATCGTTGTTTGTGGAATGAGAGATCCTTGAGTTCCATTGTGGAGTAGGTTGGCGTCATCTGCCAGTGAAAGAGTCAGAGTCAGTTACCAAATAAATAGCGTATAGCGTGCACAACTTAAATAGACCAAGTTAATGTTGTTTAAATTAATCTTACTAACTTTACCTTTCGTTCAACTGGGGATGTTTTAACATGCTGTGTTATTGTTCAGCGAACTTCATACTCCACGTTTGGGAAAAAAATCTTAGCTACCTGCTATGATGATGATGATGATGATGATGATGTTTTGCGACAACGTCTGCATACGTGATATGTTAATAGAAAATAGTATTTTAATTCCTGCCTTTCGCGCTAAAATGTTTTTAAGTCATTGTTAAGTTCACGAGGGTGAATCAAAACATTGCAACAACAGATAATTCTCAATATTGCACCCGTCTTGCGGTTGAACTTTTGTTAATTTATTTTTGGACTACTGCGCTTTGACCATTTGTTTTAAATTATAGTTGTTGCTGATGCTAAAGCGGTAAAGAGCTACATGTGTGGTATCAAAAACAGTACTTAAAGGAAACCTCCACTGTTTAAATAAAGTGACGATAAGGTTTTGAAAATGTAATTTATTTCAAATTTTGTTGGAAAACATGAAAATTAATATTTCTTTGTCGGACAAAAAAGCATTTGATTTTCACCCATTTTTGCGTTTAAATTTTTCCGAGCGCAGTCACCTTGGATTTCATGTCGTACGACGGTTGCTCAATTGTTTTAGCGGCAATAAAGACGTCATAAAATCCAAAATGGCAACGTGCGGGAAAATTAAAAGTGAAAATAGATGATAATCGCATCTTAGTTTCAGCACACTTGAATAGTATTCTACTTCTCAAACTGAACTTTAGAATTGAGACATTTCCAAGAATTTAACGTCAAAGTTTGTTGCCAAAGTGCAGGTTTCCTTTTAGTTTATAATATTGCATTTTTGGTAACCCACCTAATGAGCGTTTTTTTCTACTTTTCACAGATGGGACCAAAGCACACGTGACCTTGACGTTGTCAGCTTTGCACTTATCTTTATAAACATCATCTTGGCAGATTTGGTGATAAATGGATCCGACCAGAATTTTAATAAAATTCTGTTTTATTTCCTCCTGTGCTTTCGGTGAGGTACAGTCTCCATTATAATAATATAAGTCCATTGCCATTCTGGCTTTGTTGGGCTGGTATACCCCTGCAAAGGTTATTGGAAAAGGAAAAAAATCAGAAATACTGACTGTACGTATACTCGTAACACTGATGCAGCTATTGAAGCCGAGAAGAGATATCTCAAACTATACATAATCCACGGGTAAAATTTCTCATTGGACAAATCATGTCACGTGGTACAAGATCGGACGACGGTTATCAGACGTTATTATCAACACATTGTAACACTGCTCAAATATGGTTATGGTGCACTGAATATTCATCGTCCGTAGTCAACATTTAGTTAACAAGTATCCTGCGGAATCTCTTGGAGTATCTCCTGACACTTACCCGACGTTATGTAGGTTCAAAGTCGCCGTAGGCACAATCGTCCCCCCTCCCCCTCCCCTCTCCCCCCGATCTAGATAGGGTTAAATTTCTGTCATTATTACTAAGCTACAAAGGTGCTACATTATCGACCACCTTACTTGTACAGTCAGGCCATCGCATCGGCGGAAGCCATCTTCCTGATGCTCCACAGCTCCATATTGTAAACGGTGGTAATCGTTGAGTAAAATCCCATTGGTCATTACAGAATGGACTGCACATTCGCCCTAGGGCCCAGTCGTCACAAGCCTTGGCTCCGTTCTTTGGAGGAGGGAGGTCCTTACAGTCTTTGGCTGAGGGAATGTTTATTTACAACAGTCATTAATTACCCTCAAATTCCAATAGCCCTTTTCCAACTCTACATTTGTCGCAGAGTCCTAAACTGCGCAAAACTACTTTTGTATATATTCTCGACCCTAGAGCCTCACGGCTTAACTAGGTCACACGCAAAGGGTAAGAAGACATCATCCCGGGATGCGTAGAACGTATGCGCATAAACAGAATGAGCAACCGACCCTCAAATTTAACCGACCATATGCGGCTTTAGTGTGATTAGAGAGAACTAAATATGAAGGGAGATGTATACTCGTTTGCAGCCAGAGGCCGTATTACTTATGTACATGTATAGATATAAAAGCTACAATAATATAAGTGCTTTAAGAAAAAAGGAAATGCATATAGTACTGATTTGGTCTAAGAAAAAAATCATAACTAAAAAACTATATAAATTCATTAAAAATCTGATGGCTATCTAAAAGAGTTTACTCGGAGTCATTGAGAATTAAAGGGGAGGTATCATGGGGTTTTTGGTATCTTTTGTTAAAAATGATCAAAAAGACCTTCAATCAGCTGCCAAATAATTCTAGAATGACGAGAGGAAAGAAATCAACTCAATTCTTGAAAGGAACAACTCGTGATACTTTCTAGCACATTTTTAAAACAAAAATGCGGGAACTTAAAAAACATTAGCCTAACATTTTTCAAGTTTCAGTCCATACCGACCTACTCTGTCTCTGGCCAGAGACTCTAATTGACAGTTTTTTTGCACTTGGGTAATAATTTATAACATTATAACAAACTTGACGATTATTTCGTTGTTTCTGCTGACAGAACATTTTTGGGTTTTGAACTAATATCCCAGCAAATTTGCATGAATTAACTTCCCCTTCAAGGACCGTTACATACCACTTACGTTTGAGCCTGAGCGTAAAACGACAGACAGCAGGTTTGTTATTGGGATTATTATCATAGGCAGTGCAAAGCACGTTCCACGTTCCCCAGTAAAACTTAGTTCCACTTTGATGACTGCATGATTCCACCAAAGGACTGTTGCTGTTGTCTTTAAACTGAGGGCTGTTCCACCTTATTACTGATTTCATCTTGGTGACAGAAACGTTTTGGTCGGGAGGACAATATACAACCTCAGGGCCCAAGTTATCTGTTATAAAGTAATAAGAACTGAGTAAAAGTACTAAAGAAATCCTATCTATTTAGTAAATCCAGGCTGAATAGCTACACTGTTTCAAATGTGAAGATAAAATAATTTACTGACCTTCCAACAAAATTTTAAAAGAGCACTCTTCTTCGTTTCCACTTGCATCCTCTGCAGTGTACACAACAAGGGTACTATTGAGGAAGTTGTAAGGTGGAATGACCCCTGGCGGAGATACTGTGATTTGTGGAGCGACGTTGCTGTTGTCCATAGCAACAGGAACTTTCCAGTTTACTAATGCGGAAGAGTTTACGTTTATACTAGTGCGGATGTCAGACGGGCAGCTTAGAAACAGTGGTGGGGTTACATCTGCGAAGAAAACGGTAAAAAAGATTAAGTCGCACTCATGCCTAAGTGGTCGACACGGTCGGAGTTGTATCCGGTTTCTCACTTTAGCATGGAGGAACTAGGCGTATTGCTATTCTCCACTGATGGGATGCTAGTCCATCGCAGGAGTAGCCCCAGAAGTATGTCGCCAGTACCCATTTATACCACTATGGAGCAAGGCTTCTTTTCCAAGGAAACAAAAACTTAATTTAAAGACCAACCTACTTGGAATAGACAAAACCTCCATTATTTTTACCTTCCGATCGACAGTACGACGTGCTAACCACTGCGCCACAGCACGTCCTCGTGGAGGATAACGAATGCTGTCTCGTAAAACTAACCAGATTCTCAGGCCAAGGTCATATGTAATATCATGTGGTAATATCATGCGCAGCTAAAAATGTTTGGTGAATTTCCACATGGGTTTGCAGAAAAAAAAAACAGAACACAAATGTATTCCTGTATTATTTAATTTACTTCTATTTATCTTTTTCAACTCTCCAAAGAAAACTTCAGCACAGTTCTAATAATAATAAGTACATTTGCATGATTTTGATGGAGTTTAGTTGATCCCTTTGCCATTAAACACCTTTATATTTACAGTAAACAAACAGACGACTTACCTACACATTGCAAGATTTCAGATTCCTCTCGAGTCCACTGTCCGTCTTTCCCACAATATGTCGCATTAATACCGCCATCATCCATAAATCCATAGCTACACTGAAAATAACAGGTGGTTCCGCTAACCGGAGATGACGTGCACATATGAGGGTAAATAGATCCAAAGATTGGCGCCTTCAGTGGTGAGCACTTCCTTACTAAAAAGTTGAAGAACATTGTCGTCAATATCACCATCATCATCATCATCATCATCACCACCGAGTACATGTACGAGATTGAGTTAGCGGTTTCGTCCTTCTCAAATCTAGTTTGCGTGATTTAGATAACCACTTGTCACACCAATCTAGTTTATAGAGTATACTTAACTTTTGTTAGGTGTACTTGACAGCAAGAGCGAGAACCCATTTGGGAACACGACTTGTTTGAAATTTCAAGGTCGTACTCGTAATCAAATCTAAAGGTCGCTATTGACGTCGTCATCTTCTTTGTACTGTCGTCATCATTTTTGTTATTGTTCTCGTCGTTTCTTTGTCGTCTTTACTGTCATCGTAACCAGTCATTATCCTTCAAATCGTCGTCGTCGTCATCTTGACTATTGAGCTTTCAAGCTGTCCATAATTCGATTAGAGCTTTAGTTTCACTGTACTTTTAATAATTTGTAATAAGTTGTTAAACATATTCGTACTTAATCTAGCCAACAGAGGATCAACATCCTCCCTTAAAGCTCGACTCCTATTTGGGGATCAATGTCCTTTGCTAACCTACCTGGAAAGGAGAGACCATTGTAGATCAAATTTGTTTGTTTGTTGTTGTTGTTGTTGTCATTGTTTCTAGGAGGAAACATGACACTCACAGGATAGTCCAGGGATGCCCTTAGCAGTTTAACTCTTGCTAAAAACCCTAGTCTCTCCTACGAGACTAAAATTCATATATTTACCGTTACAGATTGGCATTGGTTTGTCCCAGTATCCTACAATGTGCCCCTGTTTAGCTTCACATGTGATATCTTTCGCGCCAACCAAGTTGTATCCATCGTCACAGCTCATTCTACACCTTGATCCGTAGGAGTCATCACAGTCCCCAACGAAAAACCCATTCAAAGGTGGCGGTAGTCTTTGACATCGCAATACTATGTAGAAATGGTAAATATAGATTCTCGTCAGAATACTGGCTCTAGGAATTAGCGGGCAGCTCCCCTCTAATGTTACATGCATGCAAGAGGCTTCGTTTTAAGAGACGTTTTCTTTCTTTTTCTTGGTGGCAAAAATGTTTCAACACGACCAACAAGTTATCATAATGATGCATATATCTTCACATTTTAATTTCATCATTGGATTTTTTTTCTGTTCGTTTTTCATAAAGATTTTAACTTCTGTGCTTGAATGCGTTGAAGTTTCATTAACATGCATTAATTATATTAAACTTATCTTTAATCGCGCCTACCTAAAACAGACACATGGAATTTGCAGATTTTAGAATTCCCTACTTCATCACTGGCTTGGTACATGACCACATGTTTTCCTTTGTCGTATGTACTCTTCACACCACTCGTGACAACATTAGGAGCAACACCAGAGTTGTCAGTGGCGATAACTGGATCCCAAGTTACTGTTGTGTAGTTCTTTCCCCGGTCGGCGAAGCGTCTTATATCACTGGGGCAGGTTACACCAAACGAAGGACTTTCCACATCTAAAAGACAATCAAAATAAGGCAATTGTTTTTTTAAAATTCCTTTCGGAAGATAACTTTTGACTTTTGTCACGTGAGGGTATTAACTATAAATTTCAGTCCACCGTCATTGTTATCATTGTCAGTATTCGCGTCTTGGACCGACGTAAGCAATCCATCAATGGGTACAAACTTGACCGCATTCCTTTTTTACGAACTCCTCTGTTTTCTAGGAACATTTTTTGCGTCACGCTTGCATGTCGTTTTCATTATTATTCTGTTAGTTTTTTCTGCATAATTTCGTCTATTTAACAATTAGATTATTCGCTCTCAATTTCTATGCGTGATAGTTCATGAGGGCGCAACTCGAATCAGCTATCATGCGTAGAAATCGAGAGCGAATAATCTAATTGCTTTAGTATAAATCTACTAGTCGCGATCGTTCAAAACTAAACAAGTAAATTACATCTATATTTTCATCGCAGACACTTCGAAAACGCGGCGAAGCGGCCGCCATTTTGTTGAAAACCGCTGCTCACTATCTATCACAGAACAGATAGCGAGTAGCGTAGCCAATCAGAGAACGGCATTCGTGATAGAACACTACTAGTAGATTTATACTAATTTCCCGTGGTTCACTAGTATAAATTCGCGTCTTTGCATTTTTATTCATTCTCGTTTTGTGCTTTGGAGAATACAGTTTTCGGTTTTTTGGGGGTCTTCTACATCGCTTTTTTTGCCGTTTTTAAAGGCCATATAACGTTTCAACTGCATCGATAATCGCATTCGATTGATTATCGCAACGTTAAGGTATTGTGGGAAAATGTAAAAGCGCCACCTTTTTTTCCCTACGGTGGATTGCAATACAACGATAAATTGAGTGGTACAATAGATTTATTTACCAGTCATGATAAATTCAACTCTCCTCTGTGATTTTAGTCTTTGAAGATAAAAGACCCAATAGAGTAAATTGTCTTCCGTGTTTATCAGGCATGTGGGAAATTACTTTCTCAAACTCATTAATAATTCATCAAGCCAAAACAAAGCAAATCACTACCGTGAAGGAGGTTTAAAAATGTGATCTTAATTATCATAAAATTTTGTGAACTTTTGCTTTGAGTTTGTTTAAGAATTATCAATAGTTTGAGAAGTTATATCAAACACTCGAAAGAGTGTGTCATCCGATTTTCCAACACTTCGAAGTTGGTTAAAAAAACTCGGCTGCGCCACGTCTTCTCAGTTTTTGGAAATAGGAGGAGACACTCTTTCTCGTGCTTGATATATTATTTAACAATGAAAAATACTAACGATAAACAATAAACTTCAACTGGAAATTAATTAACCTTTGCAAAAACGTCTGGTGTTCTGAGACCATTTTCCGTCTCGGATGCAAGAAACTACTGGTGTACCCATCAGCATGTAGCCCTTCCGACAAGAAAAATGACACGTGGTGCCGTATTCTGGAGAGACTGCGCACGAATTTGGCGTCACTTGACCATTGTTTGGAGCTGACATTGCCTGGCAACGAACAACTATACCATATACAAAAGAAGTGTTAAGATTACGTATGACTAACACTTTTGCCAAGAGTTAGGTAGGATTCATTTATATTAATTAAATTATGTTGCATCGTATTTAGACTATTTAAGTTAGTGAGTCAGAGTTAAGTGCTAAGTTATATAAAATTTATTCCTTTGCATTTTAGTCTTAGTGAACCGGTTTTAATTCCGGTTAATTCTTTGCATTGCTTTCAATGACTGTCAATTCAATAAATCGTTGGTCTACCGACCGAACTGCAATGACATCAAGTGGTGGGTTTACGTAATTGTGGTGGCATTTGCGGCAATGTTAGTATGGATCAAGAAGTTTGGCTGACCTCAAGAAAGGTAATGGAAGGTGTTAGTTATCGCGTTTTAAAATGACAGATAAAAATTTGTGTCACAAAAGAGTCGATGGTATTGACTGGTTGGATTTTAGCAAAAGAGGACTTTTTACGGGTTTACATAGCTCCATCTAAACACGAGGGGGGTGGGGGCTGGGAGAATTCATGACAGGTATTTAAATCCAAGACGCAGTCGAACCAATCAAAATTTGCGTTATAAAAATCAAAATCAAGTCGAAATTTGTGGTAAGCGTCAGCAAGCCCCATGTAGATGACGGCGATCCCAGCTATTAATCCTCGTAAAAAAATGCGTATTTTGTCGTCTCCGCCTGAGCTCCCTCGACGAGGTTCTTCTTTCTTTTGCTTTTTTTTTCTTGGGCTCAGGGGGGGAGAGATAGATAAACCCCGATCAAAATTTGGGAAATTTTTTCTTCATTGCCTTAACAGTTATACTTGAAATTACTTTGGGTGTCTTGCGAAAGCTTTGAAATGTTTTCAAATTGTGCCGGGAGATACAGAAAGCGTGACGTCACAACCATGTTCACATACTCTCATCAAACACACCTATCGACCAATGAGAGGTCCAATGAGAGCGCTCATACTATCTCTAATATTTTATAAATCAATATAAGTAGCACTAAGGTTGGTGTGACGATTGGCGCATTAAGATCCCCGCTTTGGGCTTAGTGGTCGTTACAAACACATATACACAATAAGACGAATCCTGTCTATGAAATCATAGACTGATATGGTCTTTAGATTCAGTTAACTTACTAATTCTATCCTACCTACCATCACACTGTAGCGCTTGTCCAGACCACGTGCCATCTGCCTGACAGATTCTCTGGGCTGATCCACTTATCTGTCGATAACCGATATCGCAGTACAAAAGGCATTTGTCACCAAAAACATTATGCGTGGTACCAGCTCCACAACCTGACTGGACACTGTGTGGAGGAGGTTGGAGTCGAGGACACCTGACCACTGAAAGGATGACGGCAAAGTGATGCACGCGTGACGATAAAACTACACTGCGAAGTTGCAGGGGAAGGACGGAACAGAGAGGCTTTCTCCCTCTCAATCCTCCCTCCCCGAAAAGCATAATCTTTGCAACATGATATTATCATCACTTTTTAAAGAACGATCATTATATTTTAACAGCTTTTGACTGGCTTCGGCAGTTGCAGGAGTCTCTTTCACCCTATCCCCGTCACCCAAAGGGTTGTGGAAGACCTGGAAAGGGATAATCATTATTGGGATTTTATTTATTTATCTAATACTTTATATTTGGAAAGAACACACCAATCATTATACCAATCGCTATTACGGATACCCCGATAATACGGACAGCAGCTAAATCCCTGGCAAAAATAAATAACAGATGTTTGACTGAAATAAACTCCCGTAATTACGGACTCTCGCTATAAAACACGCTAACTCGTTTAGGGTGTCAGCAATAAAGGGAGTTGATTGTAGTCTATATATACCAAATCATTCCGGCCAGTCGCGGGCTGTAAAGCAACCCAGAGAAATGGCAGAGCGTCGCGGCTATTTTTGCAGGATTAACACTAAAATGTATATCCCAGTATTACGTACATTCACATTTGGCCTCATTTCCAGTCCAAAATCCTGTTGAGCTATCAATATTCTTTTCACAAACTCGCTTTGCCGAGCCTACCATGCTGTACCCAACGTGACAAGTGAAGGAGCATTCGGAGCCAAACATGTTGTCTTTGGTACAAATTTTGGTGCCTCCAGCGGGGGCGAATAACCTGGGTGCACATCGGACCACTGTAAAGAAGAATCAGTTAAGAACAACAATGAAACGGTGCTTCTTACCATCATATATATTGAGCCCATATTTTATTCTAAAGAAAAGTAAACTGTAAGCTAAGTTCTATCAAGACTTATGGAAGCAAGGTGTTTTCTCTCAATGGGTAAACTCAAACTTTGGGCTTTCCTACCAGCTCAAATAAGGAAAAGTCCTCCCACTTCATTTTTAAAAGTAAGTTAAAAACGTTCTTTTTTTAACTCTTTCTAGACCAGCGGGATTCTACTCGCGGCGACTTTAGTTACGTTTCGTTCAATTTCGCTTCAAGATGGAGGATTCGAGGTGGCCGCCATTTGGTAATCATTACGTAATTACAATATCATATAACGTCATAACCTCAAAGATAACATCTTTGGACGTACTATCTATCCTCGCAGCCTAACTGTCATGGCTTCTATACTTGTGAAGTTATGGAGGGGGAGATGATTGTAATTGGAATTATAAAATAGTTCTTCTCGTGTTCCCTTTAACTTAGTGAGTAGTATCATGTGTTGTGCAAATGACATAAACGCAATAACAAGAATTCTAATCTTGGTTGTTGCAAATTGTCTCGCGCGTAAAAACATCGTACATTAAAAGATTTTGGTTATAATTTGTTAAAGAATACACCCACCTGTAACAAGAATGTTAAATTTGCATTCCCCGATGTTTCCTGCTTTATCAGTGGCTCTGTACCGAACAGTGTGTTCACCGGCTAAGAATTTCTCCCCAGGCCCCTTTCGCGGATGCGTAACGTTGGGAATAAATCCAGAGTTATCGGTAGCCTTAGGAGGAGACCACATGACTGTTGCTGACATGGTACCTCGGTCAGCGGTTACTACCCTATCCGCGGGACAATTTGTAAAGGTTGGACCTAAAACGTCTTAAAAACAAGAAAGAAAAAAAATCAATCAATCAATCAACCAATGGATACTATCAAACCATTTTATTACTGGTAATTTTTTCCCACAAAGTGCTGACACTTGCGAATACCGCTGGCCAAAGAGCCTGAGAACTGTGGGTATGAGATTACACTAACCGAAGAAGTCGTGTTCAGCGCGAGTAAATTTCTTCTCATGTTGGGAGTACGTAGCTCTTAGAACGGCTCACATGATTGGCTCCAAACATAACAGAGTAGCAACAAACCAACAACAGAAGTAATGGACCCCAGCCCTGAAACAAGCAGTATAAAATTCTGGCTACAGGTACGACATCAGTACCAAACACAAACACATACCCAAACAGTAAGGATTTCCCATGGGAACCCATTCCTTACTCTGAGCGCAAGTCTTAAGCCCAGGCCCCTGTAGTTGATAGCCTCTCTTGCAGGTAAAGCTACACTCGTTTTTGTAATCAAAGATAGCCCTCGAGTTTCCGCATTTGGGTGGATTCACAAGAAGTCCCTCTGATTTAACGGCAGTAGGAACGCATGTCACAGCTTTAAATCAACAGAACAACAGTTAATTTCCATTTATGATATAGTATATTATACTAGTGTATTATAGCATATGGTATAGTATAGTATAGTAAAGTAAGCATAGTATCTAATTGTACAGTATAATTAACAATTACATTACGAGCTCGAGATTTCTATCGCGTGATAGCTGATGAGGGTGCAGCCCGAATCAGCTATCATGCATTGAAATCGAGAACGAGTATAAGTCTACTAGTCGATCAAAACTAAACAAGTAAATTACCTATTTACTCATCGCAGACACATCGAAAACGCGAGGAAGCAGCCGCTATTTTGTTGAAAACCGCTACTCATTATCTATCACAGAATAGATAGGGAGTAGCGTAGCCAATCAGAGTGATAGAACACTAGTAGATTTATAGTATAGTATAGTATAGTATAGTATAGTATAGTATAGTATAGTATAGTATAGTATAGTATAGTATAGTATAGTATAGTATAGTATAGCAGGGCAGGGCATGGCAGGGCAGGGCATGGCATGGCATGGCATGGCATGGCATGGCATGGCATGGCATGGCATGGCATGGCATGGCATGGTATGGTATGGTATGGTATGGTATGGTATGGTATGGTATGGTGTGGTGTGGTGTGGTATGGTATGGTGTGGTATGGTATGGTATGGTATGGTATGGTATGGTGTGATGTGGTGTGATGTGGTGCGTTATGGTATGGTATGGTAAGGTTTATAACATAGCGCGCGTGCATCCTAATCTAATTCCTATTGGCGTCATCATGGTGCATTTCTCAACAAACGCACGGCTGTGCGTCCATCCGATGACGTGTGCAAGTCAGATGGGCGAAGGATGTGCGCGCTGTGTTATTAAAAAACTTTTACAGAGAGAGAACAGCATAAAAAATGTATATTTATAAGAGCTTTAAGCTTGATGAAACGTTAAGATTAAACCAATATGAGAAACCATTTTCGCCTTTTTTTTTTTTGTACAGAGAATTTTGCAATTAATCGGGAACACAACCTGTTTTCCAAGAATCATTTACTTTATTTTCACTATGTTATAAAAGAATTGTTTCATGCTTTTAGCTGTGCGTATATCGAGTTATGGATGCACTTGGGAAGTTTGGAGAGCACTCAAGAAGCTAGAGTTGCTCTCGGCTACGTCTCGAGCAACTCTTACGCTTCTCTCGTGCTCTCCAAACTTCTCCGCGTGCATCCATAACTCGATATGCGCACGCTAAGCATGAACCAATTCTTAAATGGTATGGTATGGTATGGTATGGTATGGTATGGTATGGTATGGTATGGTATGGTATGGTATGGTATGGTATGGTATGGTATGGTATGGTATGGCATGGCATGGCATGGCATGGCATGGCATGGCGTGGCATTGCATGTCATGGTATGGTATGATATGGTATGGCATGGCATGGCATGGCATGGCATGGCATGGCGTGGCGTGGCGTGGCATGGTATGGTATGGTATGGTATGGTATGGTATGGTATGGTATGATGTGGTGTGGTATGGTATGGTATGGTATGGTATGGTATGGTATGGTATGGTATGGTATGGTATGGTATGGTATGGTATGGTATGGTATGGTATGGTATGGTATGGTATGGTATGGTATAGCAATGCATAACCTACCGTATTCTATTACACTCTGTCGAAAATTCTGGTAAACTGTGCATGCATCATGTCGGTGAATAGTCATGAAAGGGAAACAAACATTTGGGGGTATCTTTTCCCGGTGGGGCGACAAAATAAGAGCATGAAGGTAGTCATACTCTTGACTGCACTGTTGCGCAGAATCCTTACGTTTTGGCTGTATCAGCCGTTTGAGGTATTAACACGACAAACACGAGTACAAAACATGTAGTTAATCCTAGCTGGTTCTTTACCTTGGCACTGAAGCAGGGTACCAGACCACTGTTGATTTTCCTGACATGTTCTTTGTCGAGATCCTCCGACTGCTTCATATCCCAGCATGCAATTGAAGAAGCAGGAAGTGCCATAACTAGAGGTCGGGTTGCTGCATCCGTACCCAGTCTTAACCGCGTGATCAGGAGTATCCAAGGAGGGACATTCGATAGCTACGGATGGTTGAAGACACGAACAACTAAATAAATTCAAACGTGAGAAAATATATAACAACAACAAACAAACCTTAAGCTGCAAAAATCAAATAATGTTAGTAAAATAAATCTAATAAACTAAAATTAAACCTGAGGAACCGATATGAAAACTAACTTAAAAAGCGCGAAAAAGGTTCGAAAATCTCTTCTTGAGCTCAAGTTGTTAGTCCCTTCAAGATCTCTATCAAGGTTTAGCAGTATATGTTTTAAAGGTCCCGTTTGCATTGGCTTAAGCTCCCATAACTTACGCGGCTCAAGTGCTAATTTACCTCCATAACGTGTCTTAACAAACATTCAATCTTCAGTTTGATTTGAAAACTGGACTTTCATAACAGTTCTGCTAAACATAAACACTTGTCGAGGAAAAAGTGGATGTGAAAACATTACTATTGGACCTGGTAAGTTATTAGGACTGTCGATAAACAGACCTGTGATCGGAAACAAAAATTGGCCATTTTGACAATGCTATACACCCATTCCCTTCATGTACCTTCACAAACTGTTGCTGTTCCTGCCCAACGTACTTCATTTGTTCCCAGTACCTTGTCGCATGTTTTGACAATGGATCCTTTTAGTATATAACCTTTGTTACACTGCAAGCGACAAACGCTACCAAACACGTTACCGCACACGCCGGATATTAGCCTTGCATTTTCAGGTGGGATGAAAAACGGGCATCTGAGAACTTAAATGAGTAAAAAATCAGATTGGAAACAATTTCCAGATTTGCCGTTAACAGTATATTTTCATGACTAATCAGCTAAACCATTATACACTTGCATGCCCACGGTATACTGTTAAAAAATTGAAATGCGTTATTCATTCAACCATTCCCCCACCTTTTCATTGACTGCAACATCAGGAATGGAAATGTACCATAGCTACTTCATATATTACCTATTAATCGCAATTTGATACAGCCGTGACCGTGAATAAAACAATTAAACGTGTTTATGGTAATCATGTCACTGCAGTGAAGTGATGCATTTGTAGGATATAGAGTAACTGGTTACATTGCCGAGGGTAGTCAGTGAAATCTCACAAGAAAATTGGCGATAGCCAGGAATTATTAGGAAATAATTAATCCCCAATTTGGAAAAAAAAATCCACACATTGTTTTGTATTTTAAGCTTCTTAGAACAATTGTTGCTTAATAATCTCTGCAAAATGCGTGGTTTTGTTTTGGATTTCAAAATGCCTTTCTAAAAACTGCTTCCCGTATAGTATATACTGGGTTCTTTTTATCTATTAGATCATATAGCATACCCCCCAAATGTGGTGATTTAAAAATAAAGCTCGAAATGTCACCATTTACCTTGGACATTGACTGTGAAGAAACAGTACTTCGTATTTTGTGAAGGATCTTTCGCAGTGTATATCACAGTATGGCTTCCCTCAGGGAACTCGTGCGGTGACGTCACATCTGGTGTTGCCGTGACATTAATGTGAGTAGGATCATTGTCAGTAGCTCTGACTGGTGCCCAGGTCACCGTGGCTGTAGTTTTCCCTTTGTCAGCGAAGACTGTTCGCGGTTTTGGGCAGGTCTTTCCAAAGGAAGGTGCCTGTGAATCTTAAATATCGGCAAACAATCAATCAAAGAAACAAATATAAAAGCATACAATTTTTGAACGAAAGTAAATTTACATTTATACCTTAACGGTGGATTAGCCAGTTAGTTAAGCTTCTTAGTTAAAGGCCGCGGGTTATGATTAGTACATAGTTTTGTATTATATAAGGCAGCTAGATAATTAGCTGTTTTCATAAATTATTTGGAACAATGAGTAAATTTTTTTTTTTTACTAATAGTCAGTTAGTTGAGTAGTTCATTATTTATTTCAGTTAGTTGGTCAGTCGGTCCGTAAGGTAAATAGATAAATATAGTTTCCAACTGGTCATGGTCCTTTTTAAATCGAAACTGTAACGAAGCCATTAGCTATGGTAAAGTGGAAATCGATCGCCGATAGCCATTAAAACACCCAGACAGTTTGAGTCAAAGTTTCCTGTCTAAGGAAACAACACAGTAGTAAAGCGATCAACCCAGCCTTGAACCCCTAACTCTCAAATCGAACATCCGATGCAGTATCACCGTTCCTCCTAATAACCTTTAAGCCGATTAAGCCAGGATCCCACGGGGAAAATAATCTTTGGAAAGTTTTCTGCCACAAAGATACTTGCTCTTGTACAAGTGACACGTGACACCAAATATTATATATGTTTTATACTAGTTTAACTTTCGACAGCGGAGAAACGCATGAAAACAAGGCGAGGTCCCTAAGGCTTTCTTTCCCTCGTTCTGAAAGATGCGGCCTCTTACGAGAAGATGAGGCGAGAATTGTACGTAGAACAGCATCATAGTTTGAATGTATACTAAGTCAAAAAAGAAAGAAAATTAAAAGGAGATGGTGCGTTGGACCGTGGGTAACACAGGTACGAGTGTAGGCTCCGAGTTCGGCTTGGACCCCTTCTCTTACCTTTGAATGCATACAAAATTTTCTGAGACGAGTTATGCAAACGGACAAACTTTCGCATATGACATTGTTTCCTTCCCACATAAAAACTGGCTCGCAGGTTTTTCAGCATATTGTATTTGTCACTCTCTCTCCGCTGTAGAAGCTCTTTTAACAGAAAAAAAGGAGCAAAATGTCTGAAATGGGTAGAAAATCGGAAATGGATTGTCTCCGATCCGCCAGACGCAAGCACTCCTCTTTATTTCCCTCTCCTTACTGGGCTTCACTCAAGCGTAAAAGTGGCCTTTGTAGAGCTAGAGGCTGTGCATTTGTCACATAACAATTGGGCAAATTTTTTGCCTGTGCCTCAGCAAATAGAACTTTTCACAGAAAATGTGCTCTAGGCAAGTAAAAAAACCCAAACTTACCTAAACAGTAGAAGCCAACTTGTGTCCAGTCCCCGTTGTCACACGTGCTTAAGGCAGGGCCTATTAGCTTGTATCCTGGACTACATTTGTAGGCACATTTTTGACCATGTAAGGGATTTGTTTTGCAGATTTCAGGAGTGATATCACCTTTATAGGGTGTATGCAAGGGTGTGCACCCTTTGACTGAAATGACAAAAATTGTAAACGGTGTAGATTTTGAAGCCAAAAGACTGAAACTTAGCTTGAATAAAGCAAGCAAACTTGAAGAAAAAATATTTTTCCAACTTTAAGCGTGTTTATGGAAACATGCACCCCCCAGACTTTGACAAAAAGTAGGTCGTTGCATTCCACAATATTTCTTGTTTTTCTTACTAATTTTGGCTGTGATCAGACTGGTTAATTTTGAACGAGATCGATCTGCCCCAAGATTATTGGTATCTCACAGCAGGTGCGTAAGTGACTCACCCCCCCCCCCCCCTTCCTTGAAAAGCCTTTGATCAATGGTAGTGGATAAACTTAAGTTCCAGTAGCCTCCTTTGCAGACGTTGTTTGTGTCGGTCCCATTCTCCCTCCTCAGCAGGAGGGAGAACGAGACCGACACAAGCAACGTCTGCAAAGGAGGCTAAAGTTTCAGAGGCAGTTACAAGAATGTACTTTTTACTTATAATAACTTTTGGTTAAATATTTCTGCTTACCATGGAACACTTCTTACAACAAATTTGACTAAATTCTTCTTAATCTCGTTGTTTTGAGAACTGTCACTCTTAATATCGCACCGTACTTTATTCCTCCCACCAAAACGGCTCCATCTTGGGGGCTAACAGCATATGTATCATTCACAGTTGAGCCTTCTTCTCACCTTGGCAGTTTGACGTTGCATTCGGGTACCACCTGCCATCATTATCGCAGCGAGAAGATGGAGAACCGGATATCTTGTAGCCTCGATTACATGTGACCGTGCAAATTGTCCCAGACTTCACTTTCGATAGCCCGCTACAAGAAGAATATCCGTTACTAGGAGTGGGCCAGTTGCTTGCGTCACATGTGATTGCTGTAAATAAAAATACAATACCGGTATAATTTGTTGAATTCTCAGCAACAAGACTTTTTAAATTCTTCGTCATCTTCTGGTTTGTACATCTTTGTTGAAGTGTGTGAAATTTTCGCGCAAAAATAGTTGTTGTTCAACACCAGGAAGTTTGAACATTACAGATCCTAGCAGTACGCAGAACAGTACACGTGTCACAGGGAGGAGGAGGCGAAAGGATTTTTCCCGCGCGGCTTTGAAATTATCAGAAACATGTGAACACGCGCTACCAATTTTTTTCACAAATTTATTTTGGAATAAATTGGCGAAGTTGGTCATAATTCATTGAATTTGAATTTTCGGAAGCTAGAAAATAATAAACACTTGGCAATACTAGATTGTACGCAAAAGATGTTTCCTTTGAGTCCAGCAAAGAGAAATGTTGACGTCTCATGTTTTCAAAATGGCGGGCCTGGTGCATCTTAATTTGATCCACCGTTTTTGATTTCTTGATTCGGGTAAAACCTAAGATAACCACCAAAATTGGTCAATAAAGGAATGAAAATGAAAAAAGTGATATAAAAATATGACATTTGTTGTAAAAAGTTACTTTTCGTACATTAGAATTAGAAACCTGCCTATCAGAAATTGGCGGCCAAAGTGACATGAATTAGGTAAACTTTTACCTACCATACCAAACTGTTTCCCGATAAATTCCTGCAAACGCCATTGATCATGAGTCTCTTTTCGTTTTGCGAATATTAAAAACGTTATAAACATTCAAAGTCAGACTGATTTAGTTTTCTATTTTTTGGTCAAATTCAGTGAGTTAATGAAGTGTTTGAGAAATCCACAAATCCATGCTAGTGGCTCCAAGACGGCCAAAGTTTGGAAATTATGAACATCTCTCGAAGGAAAAATCTTTGGAGTGTGACTCAACCTTCAAGGTTAATTG
This sequence comes from Pavona decussata, assembly GCF_977016875.1. Taxonomy (NCBI): domain Eukaryota; kingdom Metazoa; phylum Cnidaria; class Anthozoa; order Scleractinia; family Agariciidae; genus Pavona; species Pavona decussata. Next base: position 571,962 of record NW_028145628.1, on the reverse strand, counting down.
TCAAAACTTTGCTCTCGTAAGTTTGGCGGTCTCTACAAAACGCGCTCCAAATCTTCATCAGCTCACTAGATATCTAGAGAATCTGACCGCCGTAATTGAAGGCCATGGCTTCGATCCTCGTTGGGGACTGAGATCTTTTGTTGGCCCGCGCCTGAGGCTATGAACATCACATCTCAATATTATCTTGGTATGGACTACTGGAATCCATAACTAAAATGGGTTGGGGGGGGGGGGAGATATTTTTGTAGAGATAGTTAAGCAACAATTATAGTCTAAAAAGTAGGAAAATACAAAATACCAAGAGCACTTGCTAAGTTCTGCTTTCTCCGAATAGTTTTAAACCACGCATGTCCCTGTATTAGTAGGCACCACCCATAGAAACCCGTCAGTATCTCGAAATGCGCAGAAACAAAAGTAAGCACCGTCCTTAACAAAAGGCATGTCTAAGGGAAGAAAAATCTTACCAGTACACCTGTTTGAGTCCTCAGGATTGCTTTTGTAACCAGGATGACATTCACATCTTTTCCCGCCAACAATGTTTATGCAGCGGTGGTCACATTCTCCGTTATTATACATACATTCATTGCAATCGACTGTCGCGGTGTTTGGACCACTGCATCCCCTGCCTCCGTGCTCAGGAGGTGGATTGTTACAGGAACGGCTTGCAGTGTTGGACGGACCAGAGCAGGGATTGTTGGGCCACCCATGTGGAACCCAGGCACCCCACCCACCGTGTGTGGGGGCTATGAATGAAAGGAAAGGTTGAGCCTGCTTCTTAGGAAGCGGACGATTGTAACTAACAGGGAAATGGATCCGATGACTGAACAAAAAATAGCATTTTCACGGTCTACATGATACCTCCATGCAAAAGGATCAGTACAAAGGCCAGTTTTATGCTGGCGTTATTCGTAATACTGTGAAAGTAGAAAACCTTTTTAGCGCTTGTGGAACTTAGACAATTTGAATGAGTTGGGAGAATTGTAAGTAACGTCAATAGATATTTGCAATTGAAGTTTTCGTTGGTGTTGCCGTCCTCATTCCTTACTCGTTCCTTAAAACTGCATCACCAGAACATACTCACACGGTCCTCCCCCCGATGAGCCTCTACGTCTATTGCATCCCTCCACAACAGCGTGGTAAACAGTGGTTGTTACGGCAAGAACCAGAGCTAACGCAAACAAAGGGTTCATTGTTCGTAAAAAAAAAAACCCTAAAAAGAATAGAAAACAGCAGTTAAAACAGTACAAAATCTGAGTTTTTTTTATTTGTTTGAGGATGTTTGGCACACATGAACCTAGCCTAATTGCCTTAGCTCCCACGAGTCTCCTGCAGCTCTGTGGTAGAGAATCCGAACTAGTAATGTCCAAGGTCACATCACGATTAGGCTCAACTCCTGTTGGGTGCACTCGGTTTTTGTTTTCTCGAGTATGCCTGTAACACTGACTGAAAAATTCATCCAGACTTATAAAATAACATCACATTTCTTTCACGGGAACATTGAACTTAAAAATTTCCGTAAACTTTGTAACGACTTCCTAAAATGTCGATGAGAATAAACAAAATAGCAAATAATGGAGTACAGAGGATCTGACCTGAACACATAACCAATTGTTGCCAAAAATCGGTATTCTTGATTATACATTTAAGAAGGTTACTGAATAAAAAAAGGCTCCCTTCCATAAAATACTCCTGACCATGCTTTGCTCAAGAAGCACAGAACATGCTCAGCTGCCAAAATTTGGTTAAATTTAAGGTAACGAGAATACATGCAGTGAGTTTCGTCATGGACTCAAGGTATCTTTGTTCTTACCTATCCGTTGTTAATTCAGAAAGTTGAACGATGAATATTGAATCCAGTTATTTAAATCTAATACAGTTCTTCGGGTTGCCGAATGAATGTGGAAACATAATTGTAATACTTCCCTAAACACTCTTGAACGAACAGCCCGCAATGGTTCCTTTTAATTCGAAGAATATCTCTTGGTCAGCCGTGATTTGTTTAAAGCCGTTGATTGCCTCAGACTTTCGAATTCAGTTAAGATGACGCCCTATTGTTTTCTTAAGTAAAATTTAAACTCAAAATTTCATGACATTGGCAACTGTAATGCATTTGGTTTTCTAAGAGGCAAACATTCGCTTTGAGCTAGTTTTTGGAAACCAAAAGCAACTCGCTACCGGATTTTTTCCAACCTCAATTATATCAGTCGGCTAAATTTTGTCAAGAGATCATAACGCGATGTTGCTATGTTAAATTCATTTCTCTGTATTTATACATTTAATTAATGCACTTTTAAATTTAGTGTACACTTACTGATGAAATAAAGACGAAAGTATTCTTACGTACCTTATCCGATCCAAATAGCCCTTCGTAAGCGCCCTAAAACGGTGTGGGACTAACAGAAAAAGGTATTTTATGTAACTTGGTTAAATTTCTTCGTCTGTTGCCTCATCTGTATTAAGTTGGCGCTTCATTCAAAGTGGGCTTACCTTAAATCCTTATGTGCAGGCCATTCGTTGTTCGATACAATGCACAACTGTTCGTGTCGAACGTCTTGCCTTTTCAGCCAAGTAACAATACTAAGCGAGGAGGTCACGAAGAGGTTAGACATTATTCATTCAGTCAAAGCTTCCTTTGTCTTGAAGCGCCATGAATTATCCTTTCTCTAAGAAATTCAACTTTCAATTGCTAAAACTATGTCCGTTTAACTAGCAAACTACTAGAACTGTATGAAGCTCCAGCTAGAGCGGAAATGTTAAGGGATGTACGAATAAGGGGAATTTGCTTTCACAAAACCTATGACATTTTTTTGTCACTGTCTAGCTCATCGGCGATTTATATAAGTCCATCACTTAAGTCGGCATATGGCCAGGTCCTTCAAGTTATTCGGACGAAAATGGGTTTGCGATTATTTATATTTTTTCGCTTAACTTCAAACACTACCGCTTCAGTTACTCTGACAAAATATTCATATTCTGGGGGGGTTACGTGCCTGTTCTCCGTGTTTAATCTTGTAATCATATACCATCTGGAACTAAAGATAAAACGCAATTGCCATAAAATTCGATACGGTTGACACGGGAAATATACCTATTCTTAAACTGATATATTTTTGTTTTCATGCCAGCACTATAAATAGCTAGGGAAGCGAAAGTTATTTTTTTTTTGGGGGGGGGGGGGGGGGGGAGGGAGAAGCGAAAGTATTTGGTGCTCCGCCAAAGCCCATTTCCGAGTTGCTCTAAACCTCATTAAGAAAAAGAGGCTTAAAGTGCAAAGCTTTTCATATGAAAATTAGATTTGTTTGCATAAGAATGAAAACTAATTTTCAAAATAAAAACTTTGCACTTAGCCGCGATTTCATAATGAGGTTCAAAGCAACTCGGACATCACTTATATATTTATCAACAGTTAAGGCCTTATAACAGTACTCAGTTATCCTATTTCCGAGTGTAGCTCAGTGTCAGTAATCGACAGCAACGATATGGGGGATTAGGGAAAAGGAATAAAGCGAAGCGCCAAAAGAATAATTCCAACTCAATTTGGATCGCGCCTGCTTTCAACTCGACCTCCAGCTGCCAAAAGCATTTGGGAGGGTATGTCCTGAAAGCAGTCAGTGACTGATTTTTCTAGCAGACTACTTTCTCTTACAGACCACTGAATCCGTGTACGTATTTAGGTATAGTGTCAATGAACAAGAACCGTAGTCACCCGATAACGTTAACAAACCAATTACATTGTCTCGTAAACACTAATCAGGTTAGTGTACCGCCGCACATGTGAAATGTCACTACCCAATGGTTTTTTAACCCTTTCCTGCCCAAGAGTTTCATATGGTACAAGACGCAATTTTGAGCTGGGTGTATGATCAATTTGTGTGAAATTTGCACAACCAAAAGATCTTGGAAAGATCTACAAATTGCCGGAAGGCATAAAATCATGCCCCCCTCCTATACGAGACTTGATTTACCACTCCTTAAACTTTTTTTCCTTTGTACATTAAGGGGCCAGTTGATATCTTACAACAACCAATGCACTGAGAGCTGTACATTAAGCTATAGTTTAGGGGAATACCCAGTATGTACAACGAATAGGAAAATTGTTAATGAATGTGTTTGTTCTTTCGTTTTGGACTTTTCTCACTCCAATATGTGACCTCCTCCATCTCTGTTGGTATGATTTATAGCACACCCCAAAAAATACCTTTTAAATGGTATATCACATGAGGTCTCCCAGTTCACAGTTAGTGATTTTGAAAAATTCAGCATTTCCTTCGGGCAGGAGAGAGAAAAACACATCCATGCTGTCCAGGAAAGGACTGTTAGATGCAGTATGCACCAAAATAAGATATGAATTAGTTAGACGCATCACACTACAACATCGTTCATTAACCGTTTATAATTTGAAACCGCATTTATCTCGAGTCCCCGTTTCAAGTACGTTTTCTCTGGTATCCACAGGGTTTATATACGAATTTTAAGAAAAGTAAGGACGGTCCCCACTAACACAGAAGTATTTTTGTGCCGTTTATGACTATGCAAGAAAAGCAGATCTTAGCAATGGCTATTGGAATCCAAAAAGAAAATTGGGGGGTAAAAACGCTTTTTTTTTCAGAGATAATTAAGCAACAATATTTTCAAAACGCGCCAACATATAAAGCAATGTATCACATTTTTTTTCCAAATTGAAGCTTAATTTTCTCTGAAAAATGCATGGTTACCCCAAATTTTCTTTTGGGATATCAAGACCACTTGCTAAGTTCCGCTTTCTCCGTATAGTTTTAAACCGCGCAAAAATATTGCTGTATTAGTAGGAACCACCCATAGGAAACCCGAGTATCTCGAGATGCGCAGAACGCATGCGCAATAACAATAGCAGGCACCGTCCTTAAACCATCTTGAATATGGCCAATTATAAACAGTCATAGAAAGGCAACACAATTTACGTATTAGGTTGTAATCAATGTCTTACTTCCATTCCTTTTTCAATTTTCTCTTATATAAAAAAAATATACTGAAAGTATTTTTAACCAGACGGCAGACAGTAAACAACGCCTTTTCTACACTAAAGACAGCAGGGCAATTTACAATGAAAAAACTTCAAAAACCCAATGTATGGTGACTTCATAATTACATTTGAATGTAACAGAAAATCCTACAATAGACCAATACAAATTCTTAGCTTAGTGGACATTTATTTTGATACAAGGGAATTCTCAAATGGAAATACTTAACTAATATTAGTTTTTATTTTTTAATGTTTCTCGTATTTATCCCTGGTGAAAACTTAAGAGACCTCGTTCTTGTGTATCAAACGACATAACGAGTTCCTCTGTAAGTTATCATTAAATTTTTTATGTTTACGCAATAGTGCAATCTTCTAATTTGTCAATCAGTTTATAAATGTTACGATCGTAAGTAGAAATTTACGTCAGGGGAAAGAGAAAATATAAAGTGTAAGTATAATACCAAATCTGAATGGGCAATGATAAAAAAGTTAACGGTATAAAACAAGTATTCAAACATAATATATATGTGTCGTGGTTCAAATTTATTCTTGGTTTAAATTTTAACTTTCTATTGTTCTTAGGTATGGTAATGTCTGATAATGAGTTTGAAACAAAGGAAATTAAAAATATATAAAAAACTGTTCAATTGAGGCCTTAAACTGCTGTTTAAAAGTAAAAAATTTTAAACAGCAGTTTAAGGCCTCAATTGAACAGTTTTTTTATATATTTTTAACCATGCTGCTGAAGGACAACATGAACAGATTAAAGGAAATTAAAATTAAAACCAAGGATAAAATTGAACCACAAACGTTCACACGTTTGGATGTCACTTCAGCACAAATGCCAGTGAAGATAACCTTTGTTTAATATTAATAATCATTTTACATTATCTCATGCTTAAAGCGGTTTAAAATTGAGCGTCGAAAGTAATTTTGCTTTGTTTTCGTTTTGCTCCACTTCGCTCTGTGATTGGTTAACAAAACTCGCGCCATTTTCTCAACCAATGAGAAACAGAAGTAAGAACCAATCGTGGCTTGTCCGCACGCGTTTTCCCGCGCTTGGTACATGAATTTAGTTCGAGTTCTGATTGGTTCATTCCGCTGCTTGCGTCTGTTGTGAATGGCTAGAGTAATGACTGTGGTTTTGGTTTTACGACACTAAATTGAAAACCACTCTATTGAAATTAATAAATGGCATAGTCGCTACAAATGTACTCTCCCTTAATGTTTACGATTGACCAAACGAACAGTCCCTCTCTAAATAGTCCACAGGGCCAGCTTTTATACTGGCAAACGAAAGAACCGAAGACTGGAACGAGTAAAAGTCGAGGGGGGAAGGGAGAGCCTGTCACCTCGAGCTCACCCACACTTACTAAGTTTTCCCGTTTGACCAACGAGAAAGAGACTGCTCGCACGGTACTTTTAGGACAAACAAAAAACAATAGCACGGTTCTGATCCCGTTACCCAACTTATCCTCAGCAAACCTGTTTAGGGTTTAAAAAAGTGGCGAGTCCGAACTTTAAACATGTATTTTTGTAGCACATCATTTTGACATTCTCTACTTCCATTGCTAACACAAAGTGAAAAGTCGTTTCCGGAAAAGTTTGACAAGTTATTTCTCGTAACTGTGAGCAGCTCCCCTATTTTTAGCACAGAAATCATCCGGCCGTTATGTTCGATCGTGTAGCCGCCATCTTGGATAATTTGGCGAGCGAAATCTGGGGAGAGGACAAAACCTCTGAGTATAGGGGAGGGTGCGGCGAGGCCTTATGGCGCCTCTCCTCCCACTGACTATGGGCCCCGCCCCCATCCCCAGAGCGGTGTTGTGTTGTCCCAAGATTTCGCGCGCCAAATGATCCAAAATGGCGGCTACACGATCGAAGGTGACATCCCGATTATTTTAGCGAAAGAAAAGAAAAAGAGGGTGGGCTGATCACATATTAGGCTTTCAAACTAGGAAAATAACATGTCCGTTTACCGAGAAACGGCCGTTACTTAAGTTGTCAAAAATAACGGCAGTGAACGATCTATCGATCTAACAACTCCTTGTTTTCCTCAGCATGTACCGTACCAGAACCTTAGTATTATGTTTTAGTTGCACAGGGTGTACCTGTATCTTATCCTAGATGTAATTAATAAATTATCCTAACAAGTAAGTAACAAATCTATATTTTGATTTTATGATGTGATTAATTAAACCTGATACCAAAAATACAATTCATATTCATTATCTGTGTGCATTTCCCACAATTTGAGCATTTCATTTTATTGAAAGTCTTGTTATACAAAAATTTATAACTACGCAACGCATTCGACAAAATTATTTATCTAGTGAATTAAGATGATTTCTTCAAGTCATTCAATAGTTTAGCTAATATAGCATACGTGTCTCTTCCATTCTTTAGCCTGGAGTCTGCATACTGGATCAGACTTGACTGAAGGCTTAAAACTCTTTGTGCGTTATAACGACTTAGCTGTTAAAAATAAAAACAACGGATATGAAGTAATATATCAAACACGAGACAGTGTTTCATCACATATTAAACACCGAGAAGAGAGTTGAAAATACGACGCGTGCCGGAGTATTTTCGACAAACTTCGAGGTTTTTGATATTGTGATGAAACACTGTGACGAGCGTTTGATATAACTTATCAAACAAACTGATTTTCAAGGGGAAATTAAGGATGCAAAAATGAGGAGTTTTTCATCAGATATCCAAACACGGTACGGTGCATGATTTCCTTTGTCTTTGGCTTTTGAATTATTAATGGTTTGAGAATTACCCTTCAAAGCCAGGGCCCAATTGTTCAAAGCTCGATTCTGCCAATCTTGGGTGAACGTAAACTTTGATTCAAGTTTAAGTACTAATCAATAAATTTTTTTCTAAAAGATTTATATACCTTTGCTTTGCTTTGCATTTTTTCAACGAGTTAAGTGAAAACCTTGGTTAACTTTTAATCGAGGATGAGGCATTTTTACTATGGTCCTTACTCTTATAAACCATAAAATGACGTCATGAAATGTTCAAAACTCAAGTAGAAACCACGAGCCACAGGCGAGTGGTTTCAAAGCCAAGTTTTGAACAAGTTTGATTTCTGAGGAGAGGGGAAAAAGGGAGTACCCGGAGAAAAACCTCTTGGAGCAAGGACGAAAACCAACAGCAAATTCAACCTACATCTGACACCAATTTTACTGAGTACCATCGCTTATACACGTCATCTTTCGCAGGAAGAGCATAAAGACTGATGAAGGCGTCACGCAAATTTCCGAAGACAAAGCAATCCATAATGATTGGATATTTTTCCAAGGCACAAGAGAAGAAGGTTTTTCTTCTTTTTGTTTTATAATTGCGACGACAATAATACTTCACTATTCACAACATAAACTTCGATCACTGACCTCCTTCTTAGAAACTTCAGAAATTGTGTTGAACGCTTTCTCGGCGTCTTCTTTGGCTTTCTGAAGCTGTCAAGTCAAAATTCAAGAATTATTTTATTTATGAGTCAAGAATTATTGCATTAAGCAAAGAAGATGTAAAATCCCAGCAGTATGCAGGATGTTTGTCACATGAACCTAGGATAGTTGCCACGAACCCCCTGTAGCTCAGTGGTAGAGCATCCGAACTGTTGGGACACCTCGGATTTTTTTTTCCACATGTGTCACTGACTAGTTAGACCTATTTTCCGTGGGATTTTCGAGACTCGTACGCTTCGATCGAACTCCCCCCATTTTGTTTTAATGGCGAAGGCAACCTGGGGAGAGTGTCTAAACTACTGAGGGGAGTGGGGAGGGGGCTATTTTTCTCACCTCTCCTCTCCCACTCAACGTACCCTGACTAGGGCCCCCCTGGGTAGTTTAGACACTCTCCCCAGGTTGCGCTCGCCTTTACAAACTGATGGCGGGAGTTCGACCGAGGCGTACGAGTCTCTAAATCCCACGGAAAAAAAGGGGACTGCGAACAGTCTAATGGAACAGCTAAAAGCGCCCGCTCCCCTCGGTAGTATAGACACTCTCCCCAGGTTGCGTTCGCTTTTACAAACCAAGATGGCGGTAGTTCCACCGAAGCGTATGAATCTCGAAAATCCCACGGAAATAAGGGACTGTGAACAATCACTGACTGAATAATACATCATCCCCGAAAAAAGTCCCATTACAACCAAACAAACGAAAAACAACAACATAAACAATTTTCTCGCTTACCGCTTCTTGATTCTTGGGTTTCGCTTTCTCCAGTGCCTTCGTGGCATTCTCAAACTCTACCAGTTTGCAAGTTCGACGGAAAAGCATCTCCTTCGTAGAAAAGAATGAATACAACATTAAGGTATATGCAGCTGCATGCAGCAGAATTCATTCTTCTTTTGCAAACGAGATCACCTCGAACCACCGAGTATACTTCACATGAGTCGAGCCTTCCGAAAATCACAGCTCAGAGTTTATCGCAATACCTTTGTTTTTGATAACCTATGTTTCCAACTTCAATGGTTGACTCCGGAATTTTTTGCTGGTGTACCTTGGCCATAAGGTTTTATTTCTTCTTTCTCCTAAAACACACTGCTACGGCTTCGCGGCAAAATTTTGTTGGAGGAAAACGAAAAAAGACTGGAAATTACTGGAGATAATTTGCTTAACAATCTGAAAATTTTATTGTAGTAAATCGTCTTCTAGTCCCCCTTGCTTTGTGTTCTCAAAATTAACGAAAAGTGTAAAGACATGTTCCTCACCCTCGCTGCCTCCATGTATCGAGAGTAAAGCTCTAAAGTTGATCCTAAAGTATTCTCGTCATTGGTGGTCATCACGTCAAGTGACTCCTGAAACAAACAAAAGAGCAAACGCTTATAAGCAAACATTCCAAAAGTCATTAATAATTCATATCATCAAATGGTCGATAAAACATCACGTGCATTGGTTTTAAAACCCGATAAAACTTCCTCCTTATTAGTATGCGGTGTTTAATGTTTTTCTCGTACGCTAATTTCCAACGTCCACAAAAGCATCACTGTTATGAACTCTCTTGACACACGCTTTTCCAGGAATGTTTTTGAAGCGGTTCAAAAATCTCGAGGCACGTATTTTATATAGGTCTAAAACCACTGGGCTGCGCCTCGTGGTTTTAAATCCCGACAAAACACTAGTCCTGTTATAAATGAGAGACATCGCACAAGAGATATTAGAGAGATCACGGAGATTTAGCATCGCGTTTACGTGAAACGGTAGACGTCACCTTGCCGTTTCATGTTCCATGTAAAATAGCGCGAACCTTTTGACTTTAGCTAATTTTGCGAGTTTCGATGAAGCTGTTTTGCGACTCGCTGTGGTGAGTTCATGAAGAAAAGTGCGGTAAGGAGTGAGTTATGAAGGATTTTTAAACACGAAACTTAATTTGCTCTAGTATGACTTGCCGGAAAAAATTATTGGGGTACTTGTTTTCAACAATTAACAACTTATATGTATCAGAAAAAAAGGAAGAAATACTTACGTAGTTCTCATGTCGATGGCAAACGCGAAATAGCCTGTTTTCACGTAGAAAGGGCAACCAGCAAACGCGAAAAATGGCGGGAAAATCGTGGTCACGTGGTCATTTTTGCCGTTCGCGTTTCACGTATACGCGATGCTAAATCTCTATAGAATTACGTTGACGGCAAATGGCAGAAATGACCAAGTGCCCAACTCGAAAGCAGCATGCTCCTTTGGGCACTGCTCACACTAAACCAAACAAATTTATCCTAATTCTTTTTAATTCTCCTTTGTAATATATAAATGTTTATTGTTTTTTATGTATTGTACTGAATCTCGTTGTACGTGTGAAAAATAAAAATTGAAAAGAATTGATATCCTTCATTTGTCGCTCGCTGTTTTCAGTGTCTGAGTAAAATTGATTAATTTTCCTTTATCATGAAAGGTCAGAACTGCTTTGCACTATTCTCATTTATGTACTCATTTTTTAAAGAAAACATAAACGCGAATTTCACATTTGCTGTTTCCCGTAAACGCGATTCTAAATCTCTCTATCATCAAATACATGATCATTGCATAATGTAATTCCAGGGATTTGATTGGCTTAGCGGTCATGGTATATGAGGCATTATACCATCCCCACAAATACTTACACTTAACAATTATTCCACGAGCGCGCGTTGGATATGAGATGATAGATAGCCAACGAGGCGCGTAGTGCCGAGTTAGCTATAATCATCTCATATCCAACAAGCGTAAGTGGAATAATTGTTTTATTAAAAACAATCAAGAAATATTGCTAGATTTTGCTCATTTCGCTTGCAAGAACAATTAGAAGACAATTTAATGGTCGCCATTTCTCGGGCATGGTATCATGGCTCATATACCATGGCCGCTAAGCCAATCAAATCCCTGGAATTGCATTATATAACGATCCAGTTTTTAATAATATACCTGATCTTCCGGTCATGTTTTGCGAAATAATATGTGGCAAGATTTAGCGATATTTTGTGGTTGTTTTTAATAAAACGGTTAATCCACTCGCGCTTGCTGGATACGAGATGCTTATAGCCAACTCGGCGCTACGCGTTTCGTCTTCTATCTACTATCTTTGTATGACTTTGTACTATCTTTGTGTGACAGATAATTACCTTGATTCCGTTCAGTGAACTCGCTAAAGTTCCCAAATTCCTGCAAAAGAACAAACGGGTGACACTTGTCCATAAGGCCAAAGATTAATAAGTTCAAAACTTAAACGGAGAAAATAGAGGTTGAACATTATAGAGTAAAGTTCACTGAAACTGTTTAACAAACCCTTTTAACTCCTTGGTACTGTTGTCATCGTTTGCGGATGATGTCATCACAGCAGCGCTGAAATCATTCACTGCTAATGCGACACCTGGAGAATGGAGACGCCATTTTGGACAAAAATCAGTCTGTGAATATCTACATTAACGCTGAAGTACTGAGAAGAGAGGAAAGGACCTCTGGATAAGGCAGTATGTAAGCAAGCTGAAAGAGTGACTGATAAATTTATACCACTAATGTCAAGTTGACAGCATATACAGTCAACTCTCTTTACTGCGGACACCCTCGGGATTGCGAGTTAGTGTCCTTAATTTTGTAATAGAGCAGGAATTTATTTCAGTCAAACGTCTGTCATAATTATTTATTTTTGCCGGGGATTTACTTTATCGGGGTGTCTGTAATAGCGAGGTGTCAACAAGGTGAAAGTTGACTGTAGTCGCAAAATGCCACATTGTTTCATACAAACAAAGTCATTAAAACAAAAAACGATTCTTTAAGCGCCACTTACGTTGTTGACTGTGAACCATTTTGACGAAGTTCTAGAAAACAGAAGGTACAGAAGAGATGAGACAGATGGAACAAAAAAATTTTAACGAAGATATCTGAAAAGTATCTTTGGTAAAAAGCAGTATAGCGTATTTCAAGTAAGAAACTAAGTTATCTTTTTAGGTTTGAAATTTATATGAAATAGTTTAGTTTGGTGGGTTTAATTACTAGCCATCCAGAAATTCACGCTACTGAGATTCATGAACTGTATGATAGACATCGCAAGGTGTCCCCTAGCCTTAATTCTCACTAAAACACACACAATTCTGCCAAACATGAAGACATATGAAAACCACAAAAAGGCCTGTTTTATATAAAGTACCCTGGGGTGAATTTCTGGACGTAAGTGGCATTCTGAGCAAAGTTAAATTTTGTTGTGTTTGTTGTTGCAAGCATTTAACGCTATCTTGACCAGGCTTCTTGTGTCTTTTGGGGCCAGAGGGTGGAGGGGGGAATGCCCCCTCTCCATAACTTCCAGCTACAGAAGCTATGACAATGAGCCTTGGAGGAGGATAGATAGTACAACCAAAGACGGTCCCTTTGAGGTCCGCATCGGGAAGTGATGACGTCATATAAGGCGGTAATTACGTCATGATTGCCAAAGTGGCGGGCATCTTTGATTTCTGTATTTCCCAAAACCTCAGGAAAGCGCCAAAATCAAACGAAAAGTAATCAAGACTAATGAAGGAACACTAATATTGCATTTGGGCGAATATTAAAAAATTAAACGTTATCCAGGTACAAAGTCGCCAAGGGCAGAATCTGCCCCCCCCCCCCTCCCCCCTCTCCCACCTGTCTAACAAAACACCTCCAGTCTGTTAGGAATACTGTTTTTGAACTGCCTTACCCCATAAGTTTCTTTAGTCAAAGGTGTGTATTGCTCTACAAAATCTCTCTTTTTCTGGAATTCTTCATCTAGATCCTGTTACAAACAACAAAATATTTTGTCAAATGCAGCATTAATCCACCACAAAAAACCCTTCAATGCAGACTAAGGTCAACAAGGCCCGGTTCAGATGGTGTACTTCACATGAGCTGAATCGAATTCAGTGAATTAAGTTCCTGTGAAGTACGGCATCTGAATCAATTCAGAACGGCCGACCTGGCTCAACCGGCTTTGATTCAGACACCGCACTTCACATGTGTCGAATCAAATACATAAATTATGACAAATCCACAATTTTCTTCAGTCACACTATGCTTCTATGAATTAATTTCAGCTGAATTAAGTTTGGTGTCTGAATCAATGTAGCAAGGGTTAATTAATTTGGGCCGGTCTATAGTCGAATTTGATTCGGCTCATGTGAAGTACAAAGTCTGAACCAGGCCTAAGTGCTCAACTGGATACAACTGGAAATGCATGTAGATGGTACAAACAGTGAATGACATGGCTAAGATTTGACCAGTGCAGGGTATTCAATATTAGGATGCTCCCCTAGTGTAGGACCTGTCGAAAAGTAATGTAAAGAGTCATCTAAAGTCTCTTTTCCCAAGAAAAAATTTTTTTTTTGAAAATCACCAGTCCATGTGAGACTTGAATAACACAGTTTGCTAAGATCTGCTTTTCCTACATAGTCATAGTATAGTGTAGGTATGGTTGGTACACCATCCTTAAGGATGGTGCCTACTAATACCGAAGTATTTTTGCGCAGTTTATGACTGTGCGGGAAAAGCAGATCTTAGCAAGGACTACTTAAATCTCAAAAGAAAGTTGGGGGTAACCACACAGTTTTTAGAGATAATTAAGGGACAAATATTCTAAAAGCAGTAAAATACATAGCACTGTAAGGCATTTTTTCCCCGTGTACAAAAACTAGTATGAATCATTCATCTTTGGCTTCAGATAGCTAGGATGGAAGCGGAATGAAACTTGAAAAGATTGGCCAACTGTTTCAAGTTCTTTCTGAGTATTTTGAAAAAAATGGCTATTTTATTCATCCTCACAGAAATTATTTCATATTTTCTTTCCAGTACTCTGAGAGTAAATTCATGTTAGAAAAGAGGTTCTTAGTCAAATATTTGAGCAGACGTTTTGACCAACATACGGCAAAAATCTTCTTGACAGTGTCCCTTTAAGAGCATTCAACATAAAAAATTCAAAGTGTCCTCACCTTGTGGTTATGATGCCTAAAGTCGCTCACTGAACGTGACAAGCTTTCGATCACGCCTTTCTTTACTTTGGTTCTTACTGGTGGCTAGGGAACAAATTAATAACAGTAAATGAACGAAAGCATGACTAATTACTATGAGGTTTATATCGGGGAGACGGCAAGACCCTTTGGGGTCAGATTAAGAGAACATGTCAACAGTACAAGATCCTCAACAACTGCAGTGGGTGACCACCTAAGGAACATGAGGCACGCGCTCAATCTTTCTTCCTCTTCAACTGTTGTAAGGGAGAACGGCACCTTCAAAAGAAGAATTCGAGAGGCTATTGAAATTCATTGCCAGGCTCCGACACTGAATAGCAACATTGGATATGAGCTCCCGATGATCTACCGCGACGTTTTTTCACGTGATATTTTATCAACTTAATCATGTGACAAAAACGTCCAACACCACTTGACAAAGATTCCGTGAGGGAATCGAAAGCTTGTGGTTGAACATAAATTTTGATCCTGAAAATAAAACCTTTTGTTTGATATAATATGACAGGATCAAGGAAAAATCTTTTTCTCTTACATGACTTATGACATTTGAAAAGACATGGACAGCAAACCTCCACTATGAAGCTGTCTTAACATGAAATTTCAAATCATTGTAGTTGTTACTTACATTTTCATCTTTGAGGAACTTCTGCAAATCTTCATCCTTTGAAAAGGCAGGGTGTGCAATAACCAGTTGAAGAAACCTAAAAAAATATATTTGGCAGTCAAGACAGGAAAATATGGCTCTTGTACAGCTGTGTATGTCAAATGGCTGTTGTAGGAGGCGGCGGATATGACGAGTTTTCAAGAAAAGTACAATATATACAGTAAATGGACCAGCAGATTGGAGAAGAAAACACTTACTGGTTGTACAACAGAAGTTACTGAGGTTTCAAACATCAACATTATGGAATCAAAAATATCGTTTTCCTGCCCTGGAATCATGATTTTAAAATATAAAAATTCTGTACACAGAGCACAATTAAAACTTAAAAGTGGGATATTTTGTTCGGATCCGGATCGAACTTCGTCAGCCACAATGCAAATTTGAATGTTAGGAAGGGTTATATAATGGTCTTGAGGGAGCTAAGATGGCGTCATAGATGCTGGCTAATTCGAAGCCATTGTCTCTGTTCAAGGAGGGTTACGTAATTTTATCTCAGTTGCCTCCCTTATGCTGCATTTGAATGTGTTACTTTCCGTGGCAAGAACTTTTGTTTTACTGGAATCCACTGAATGACCCATGAGCTGGCAATGTTCATGAATAGCTGACAAATTTCTAGAAAGATATTCCTTTACTTGAGTTTCTAATAACCAAGAGGTTTTACCAATATAATCTTTATCACATTGTTTGCAATGGATGTGATAGAGTGTGGCCAATGTGCGAGCCAGCGAGCCAGCGAGCCAAAGGTGTGAGGCATGTGGGCCAAACATGCAGGGCATGCGAGCCATGCGAGCCAAACATGCGAGGCTTGCGAGGCATGAACAACCCCCACATAAATGCTAACCGTTAAGCAAACCGGGGAGCTATTTAAGCTAACCGGAGTGCTTTTTAGGCTAACCGGAGTGTTTTTTAGGCTAACCTGAGTGCCTCGCACATCTGCCTCGCATGGCTCGCTGGCTCGCTGGCTCGCAGATTGTCAAGACCCGATGTGATAGACTGTTCCACACTTTTTAAGATTTTCTGTTTTGTCCTTAACATGAACTAGTTGTGATCTTAAGGAATTGAAAGGCTTGTGGACAAGTGTAACCTCGTGTGATTAGTTATAAAGCTCAGGGTAGTCCCTTCAGGAGCTTAATAGCAGCCTGCTATCAATAGGAGCCCTGACCACTAAATACACTAATTACAATGTACATATACTATAAAAAGTAGGAAAAACTATTCACAATATACTATAAAAATTATATGCAATGTGTTAATAAAAGCAATGGACTATATAATAAGTTAATTAAAAAAAAAGAGAAAAAAGCTACTGTATTTATTTGTCTACAAGCCGGCCCTGAGACCCTAAACTTCTGTCTGTTTCAATCGGTTTCAAGTTTTTAAAACATGTAAATTGAAAATACTCGGCTATAAGCCGAGACCAAAAAAACAAAAGAGAAAAAAAGCTACCGGTATTTTGAAAAATTGTTAAAAACTATGCACCCATGATAGTAAAAGGATCTCTTGGCGACTTCTGTTCTTACGGCAGGTAAATGAAGCAGATCACGTTGTCTAGTTGTGCGCGTGTGAATCTTGCTGTTAAAAGTAAAATAGCCGTCAAAATATTGGGGGAAACGCCCTTCAATGCACTTCTTTACACAACTTACAGTTCTTCACACCTTTTCACACTCTCACCCAAAAAGACCTGAGAAAAGAGATTTGGAACCAGGCACTTACTTCCAAACATTTCTTTTAATATTACACACAGTTCTGGGAATTTAGGGGCACATCAAGAAACCACATTGTCAAGCATCTGCTTATAAATTGCAGCAGTAATTACTGTATGTAGTACGCACAAGTCGGGGTTCAAATTTTTATTAATTTAAAAATTTTTAAACAGCTTTGATTTTTATTTCCCTTAGTCTCAGATTATGGTAATAAATACTGTACAAAGGAAAATAAAAATTAATTTAAAGTGGTTTGAAAATTTTTTAAACCAAAAAAAAAAAAACTAAATCACAACATACATATAAATATATATAGGTTTACACTTACTTCTCAAAGTTGCGACAATCTCTTGTAAATTCATCTGCCACCATATTCTTTGCATCTTTTCCTGAAATGGCAGTTAATATCGTTAGAAAGCACAAAAGAACATTATTTTCCTTAATGGGCCCACTTTCGGCTTAACATGCATGTAAGGCACACAAGGTCTTCCCCTTAAGGCTAAAGATCACGACCTTCAGTAAAAGGAAATCTTGCATTGAAAAGGCCACCAGCATTTTCAGAATTTTTAAGTTTTCGATAAAAATTATCAACAACATCTAATCAACTGGTAAGTGCTCAAAAGTCAAAATTTATCATGTACAGGAGTATGCCATATCAAGCTACAGATGTCAATCTAATCATGGGAGTATGTCACTGTCAACACACAATGCAACATCCAGATTTACACATATGTTGCCTGGGATATCTATAATCGCCTTAGCCACTTGCTTTCAAATCCAGGTGAATTTCCTACAAGTGAAAGGGCCTCACCTTTCACAGTGCTCATAACATTACACTTTATATACCTAATTTGCAATTTGATGGTTGCTGAGAGAAATTCAATCAGAAATTTAAATGATAAGTAAAAAATTAGACTGTAACATTAAGAACTAACTAAATCACAGTCAAATAACATGACGGAAGTTTCACTAACCTAACTGTTTTTTAGACTTGGCTTCAGCGGCACTCACTGTAGTGACTGGCTTTGGAGGTAAAGGTGGAATCTAGACCAGAAAATAAATTAAGAAATTACAATGGTGGATTTTAAGAGTCAATATGTGCTACTGGAAATTTGGTGAATTCACAGATAGTAAAATAACTAACTACTGTATCATGGGAGACATCATTATTTTAAGCAAAAGTTCACTAAATTTAAACTTTGAACAATCTGTTAATTAATTTCTAAATCACTAATTTAAAGAAATATTAATAGTGATTCTACTGAGACGAAAGGTTGAACCAAAATATAGTACATGTACTTTTATTTTGCCATCTGCCACCAAAAATATCCATGGATAGTTTCTTTGCATTCTGATAGTCTTTTAATGGAATTTTGGTCATTACATCTTGGCTGCTATCAACGGAATAGCGTCTTTTCAATTTTCAATGTGTTAAGTACTGGAAATAGCGTGATACTGTCCCTTTAAGGACGGTGCCTCTTAAGACAGTGATATTTTGCTGTATGCGGTAAAAACAGACCTTAGAAAGGGCTATTGGAATCCAAAAAGAAAAGTGGGGGCAGCCACATATTTTTAAGAGATAATTACACAATCTCAACAATTTTTTAAAAAGGCGTTCTGAATATTACAAAACAATGTATGGCAATTTTTCCAGAGTGAAGCTTACTAAATATTCATCATCATCATGTGAATATCTGAAAAATGTATGGTTACTCCAATAATATTAGAGTCTGACTCATTCCCAGTCTAAATTTTGATGTTAACAAGAGAAGCGCAAGAGAGGTGGGTGCAGGGAGAGAAAAGGGAAGATGGGAAGAAGGAAGCAGTCCTAGTCTCCTGTGACTCTCAACCCCATGTACCAGGTCATAAGAGACGTGACTAGGGACAAGTCAGCATCAGGGCCCAGTTGTTCAAAGCCTGATTAAGCTAATCCTGGATTAACAACAACTTTGGTTCAAGTTTAATACCACAACAATAAAGATTTTTCAAAAAGAGTTTTGCTCCGCAGTTTAATTGACATTGACTTTTCTTTACCACTAGCTTAACAATTTATGGGATTTTTTCATATGATTGGAAAGAGCATGATGAAAAATGCTTACTTGCCAAAAATCAGCATCTTATTGCGATTTGGGGTCGAGATATTAGCTCTGTTATGCCCCGATGACTCCATACAAATCCTTCTAATTTTGCCTCAGTTCCAAACGTTTGGAACTGAGGCAAAGTTAACTGAGGTTAACTTTTAATAGTGGATTAACGTTAATCGGCCTTTGAACAACGGGCCCAGAGTGGTACTGAGACGTGTGGACATGGTAGGCTCATGGATGGCATGCACCGCTGTTTTTAGCCTAAATTTTGACAATCTGATTTACTAACTTACAACAACTCCGTCCACATCGTTGTGAGCTATCAAACAGTGATATAGCCATTCAAGATCCTCATATTGTCGAAGAACTATCACTCCTTTCTCATTATCACCACCATCATCCTGCATGAAAAACAAAATTGTTTATGGAAACTGCTTCAGAAAAAAGGACTTAGAACAGAAAATAAGAGATGCTGTACCACCACAATAAAACCTAAGAATAATTTAATTAGCCCGGGAAAATTTGTGCTTAAGTTGCATATGATAAAGTTAAGTTACTGATATCGAAATATTAGACTTTGCGACTATTAACAGTTAATAGCATTTTTAAAAAAAAACTCAGTTCCATACATTAGAGAAACATAGAGCGCTTTCCATTCAGCCAAATCTTCCAGTTTGGAGTTTTGAAACTTTAGCTGCCGAATGGAACGGTATTTCCTGGTTAACTGTAGCTAACTTGAAAGCATATATCATTCATCAGATTTCTATGTAAGTCGGAGAGACTGGCCCTGAGTACAAATGGTGGAACTTTCCATACATTTCCCTGTATAGTGAACCAGCCGTGGACTGCTACTGAAAATACTTCGCGGGAAAAAATACAGGGAAATGCATGGAAAGTTCAAAACACGACTGGACACTTTCTGTCACAGCTACATCCCTCCAATTTTGTTCTTAAAATCCTTTTCCTAGTGCCAAAAGTTTCCAATTCACAAATTTTTCAGAAGCGATGTTTTATGAAAATTATTTGACATCGGATTTCCATACAAACACTGTTATTTCAAGCCTGTTTGCCTACTCGTCCAAATGGCGTCGAAAACCGTGATAAGGCATATTAAGGAGAATGGGAAGAAGGATAAAGAGTGAAAAGAAAAGGGAGTGGGTTGGAGGGGGCATAGAGGGGAGATAAGAGAAGGGTACTGGCAAGACCCTCATGATTTTCTATTAAAGGACAGCTATTGCCTTGTTTGTATTCTCTCGTTTTGGAGAAGACGATAAAACCAAGATAAGATAAGATAAGATAAGATAAACAAGACATACAATAGGTGGAGAGGAAGTGTAAAACCTCTCGGGCCTTCATTTCTCTCTCCCCCCTCCCTTCCTCCCCCCGCCCCATTCCTCAACCAAAAAATATGATATGATATAATGATCTGTTATCGTCTTCACTTGACCATGGATTCGACTGTTTCCTCGTGTGCGGCTCTCGTCTCTCGCTCTTTTCGCTCTATTCTCACCATGTTAGCCTGTTCACAAGGCTAGCGAACCCGAAACACTCACAAGGTATGCGGGGACACCAAATTTCATCGGGTTATCCCCCTTTCGAAGTAACTCCCATCGAAACGGAGCTCACAATACATCCCAGAGCTCACAATGGAGGCTAAAGATCGATTTCTGCACCCGACAGTACATTAAAAGACATGATCTGATTTGACAAGGACAAGGGTAAGTAGGGTCGGTTTGCACACTGTTTAAATGGAGGTAAACGCGTACACTTACAATGTTTGTTTGTATCGTGAACTTGACGATCTCGCCATCTTTGCTCGCGTCGAGAACTTTCACTGCCCAAGACAAACCATGTTCTGCTTCGCCATTGACTTCATTTTCCGCCTAAAAATTTTTTCAAATGAAAAAATTAAACATAAAGAAAATTCGATGTAATGTCTTAAATGCTAGTTACCATTTCAGGTCATGAAAACTGCCCCAAATCTGAATAATTTCCGTTCGAGTTGGTCTTCAATTTGTAACTTGATCGATCTGATCGGACAGAAACTGAGCATCCAGGCCGCGACTTTTCATTACAGTTATATAAAAACAAAATGCGTTTTTTGATAGCCGCAGGTCGATCGAAACAGTTTGCGGGGTCACCACGAGAGAACAAAAATTTTTTTTCCTCTTACCATCACTTCCTGATTCCTTAAAAAGAGGAGTCGAAACGGAGATGTGTCAAAAATAATATGGTGCCGGAAGTAGATTAACCTGCTTCGCAGACGGGCTACAACCCCCGGTAATAACCGGTATTATTGAAATCTTACTCATTGGATGACGTAGTTCCTGAATTATGATTGGTTTAGTCGTAATGGCACATGAGCCATTATAACACGCCCCACAAAAATGGTAAGAGGTATACGTCAGGGGAAAAGAAAATATCACTAAACCAGTAAAATTTAGTGATTTATCGATTTGATTTGATTTATTTATTTATTTATTTATTTTTAATAAAACAATTATTCCACTCGCGGTCGTTTGATACAACATGATTATAGCCAACTCGACGCTGCGCGCCTTGTTGGCTATGCTAGAAGTGGATAAGAATTCTTATCCACTTTTGACGAAGATACCAAGATAAATGAAGATATGGAGTCGAGTTAAATGACTTAAATCGCTTAATATCAACTGACCATGAGGGGCACCAAACACGGATTGGTCCCAGATCGTTCTATGCCCTATTAAAGACATATTTTGGTAAGCTAATACAGAATGATCTGTTGGGACGCTTAATCTGAAATTTAAGTTGAAGAACGGTTTAAGGAAACGAAATTTTATTCGCCAAATATACCAGTTGTTGTTGGTTTTAAGAAAATGCCAGCTGGCCTAGGCTTTTTTTTTTTTTCGTATTTTTCACATGATCATAAAAATCAGGTTTACCGGCTCTGAAAACAGAAGGGATTACTTTCCAGCGCGTGTTACGATATTTTGCTCAAGGAAACTACAGATTTTCTTCACTACTAACTCCGAATTTCTGAGGGGATTAAGATACGAACAGATATCCACCGAAATAAATCATCATAGACCCTGATTGATTTGGCGTCCCTAACTAATACAAAAGAGGAGAAAATTTCCAAATTTCAATCATCAACCAGTAAGCGTTCGATTGCTGACGTTTTAACCATCATGACGCTTGCACTTAAGACCACACGCGAATGTGAACAAATTAATTACTGGTCCAAAGGATATTTTTGTAGCGTCCTTAGCCAATTGAAAACGGAGAAATTTAAAAACATTAATTTAAACAAGTTCTAAATTTCGTCTCGTCCTTAATTAAAAGCGCAAGATTTGGCAGATGGCTAACTTACGGCAGAAAGAACAAAAACAGTTCTATTTACAAGTAACACAAGTATACAAGAAAACTTCTCGTTTCATCCACCGGCAGGAAAATGATGACTTCCTTTTGATCATTTCCTATTAAAACTCTCCAATTTGTGCAAAAACTAAGGACTCGAAAACCGAACATGCTAATTAGCTGTTTGCAGCAAGTACACGTATGTTGCACTACTTTGAAAAGAAAAATCTCAACAAGAAAGGAAACTTAATGTTTGGAGGTTGGACTTGGAACTAAACTCTTTTCAACGTAGATTTGCCACGTGAAAGGAACGCAATTCAAAAGACTGTCCGCGCGCAATCTTAATTCAGTGTATGGGTCACGGACGAGCGGGAATTCATAAAACCGTGACGAGCGACTCGATACACAAGGACAAAGTACAGTACGGTACACACTAAATACAATCAGCCGCTCTCAATCGAGAGAAAAATAAATCGCTCACACACTTAACAGAAACGAACTGGAGCGAAAAACAACTTTGCTAAATATTTACTGAAAGATCAGCTACACAAGGACCGACGCGCCGCATTTCCTTAAATATGCATTTACCAAATTATATCAATCAGAAAATTAAACTTGTCGCATTGATTTTTCTTTCAATTAAACTTTGTATCAAGCTGCGGAGTGCGCGCTTTTAAATATTCACCCAAACAAACATTTTAAAAAAGGTAAATTTCCTGCATAAATGATGACCGCGTTTTACACGAGACCTCTAGACTTGAATCCAAATAACATGATCTAATAAAACATTTTATTTTGTTAAGCGGTTGAATCTTCCTCCCTGAATATTTACATATAATAGTAATAAAATTGTTGTATTTTTCCAAAGGGGGAACTGTACTATAAACTATAAACTGATATTTATATATTCACAACTTGTCACAGGCTATTGTTCTATAATGTACACATTACAACTTGTTCTTTACAACTGTCTTTGTTTCCCCACGTGTCAGTTTATCCGTTATACCTAATATACTTTGCATTGACATAATCTTAAACTGTCTCGATAATATACTTTCTTTATAATTTCTAGAACGATTCTTTTACAGTAAACTTGGCTTTGCAAGTCTGTACATGAGTTACAGGACTGATAAAGTACTTTCGCTGTCTTTTTTTTCTTGAGTTATTGCAAAACCGCGAAGCGTGCTTCATTGTTCAATTCTGTCACGTTGTTCTTTGTTTTCGTGTAATTTGCGGATATGCTTTTTGAGGTCGAAATTCCGGCAGAATCCTTTTCCACATTCTTTGCATGTAAATGGCTTCTTGTCATTGTGCGTGTGCATGTGAAATGTCAGATTGTACACTTGATGGAAAGCTTTGCCGCAGATGTGGCACTTGAAGGGTTTCTCGCCTGTGTGTGTCAGCCGGTGATTTTTGTAGTTTCCTTTTTGGTGAAATCCTTTGCCGCAAATATCGCATACAAATGGCTTGTAACCAGCGTGGATGCGAATGTGAGTGTTCAGCGTGGAAGATCTGTTGAAAGCTTTTCCGCAAATGTTACATTTGTGAGGTTTTTCTTTAGTATGGATGATTTTGTGCCTGCAGAGGGTGCTTGCTTGACGGAATCCCTTCCCGCATATCTTACACTTGAACGGGCGCGCGCCAGTATGCACTGGCATGTGACGCGTAAGGTTGTAATGCGCGTTGAAAACTTTGCCGCAGACTTCGCATGTGAAGGTCTTCGGGGCGCCGTTACGTCTTTTGCGGCCAACAGAACCAGCTCCGGAGCTTGGCACCGGCAGTGAAGAGGGTTTTGTGTTTTCCAGCCCAAGGAATCCACTTCCGGGGATGTAAATACCCGCGCTAGGGTAGCCGTCATCGCTGCTAGTCGGCGAAGGCACAAGGGCACCATCCAAACCAACAGGACTGTGATTTCTGGAGTCGTAACTACACGGCACTTCCTTGAACACCGGCTTCCCTACACCAATATCGCGGTGGTCAGAATTTAACTGGAGAGAATTAAACGTAAATGGGCTGAAAAAGCGTGCCTTGGGTCTCAGCTGTCCTTTTCCAGTTAAAATCTCAGGGTCGAGAGTAGCCAGATCTAGCTTGATGGGCTGGAATATCTGCGCCGGTTCGATCTCAACTCTGATAGGCTCCCAAACGTTTGGCGGTGCGGCTGGCACGTCAGAGCCTGCTACAGAAATAAGAGGGAAAGAGCAGTGTTAGATTTTGCTGTCTCTATTTGCGCACTAATGAATATTTAATGAGGTGTGGCAGTTTTGAATCTGAAAAACTTCAGCGTTTCAAGATTGGGCTTTTCCAGCGAAAATTTTTTGGCAGTTTATGAAAAATCAATATTTCAGACCAGGTAAATCCACCCTTACAATCACTCTTGCAGAAAATGAAACTTACCTTCATCCCAGAAGATTGGAGATGGACTACTCTTTTTCAGCTTAACAAGAAATGATCGAGGCATGTCCCTATGACCTTCAAGACAGTTATATTGGGCTCTGTTAATCTCGCTGTCAGAACTGTAGACGCTCTTAAACGGACTTTAACCAAAATGTTTTCCCAAAATTCACGATCAAACGTTCGATAGCAAGGTTTCGAAGAGTTTGTGTACAAATCGCACGCGAATCTTTAGCTGGCACGAGGCTGGCAAGCGTGTCACTGTATCAACTGGCTAATTTGCCGGCGCGTGCCGCATTTAAAGCGTTCGTGTGCTCTTTTTACCTTTGTGCGCATTATGTCAGCTGAAAAGAGGGCAATACAAACAAAAACACAAGGCAAGCTGTCCAACCGCGAACATGCAGAACTGCTGTCATTGGATGGACAAGAGTTGTTCTCTCGAGGGAGGTCGCGGATTGACCAATCACCGTGCAAGTTGAGGGCACCCTTAATAACAAGACTGAACAATTGAAGCAAACTAGGCCCGCCCCACCGGCTCATTATCACCTAATTGCTAACTCTAATTTTCACGTTCTCCAGTTGTACTTTATAAAGTGTGGAATTGCTCCGCTTCTAAAACACTACGTTGCTTCATTTCAGCTTATCAGTCGATCAGAACTTCCGGTGAATCTACAGCGTTGGTAGTTTTTATCTTACTTCCCTGCGTCGAGTATTGTTTTGCAAATAAACTCGCAAAAAAAACCTTCTGCCTCGGGGGATTTCAGCAAAGCATGAAAACCTCTCTTGACAAACAGCTGCATGAATATTTTATCAAGTTTTTCAGAAAGAATGTTTAATCTTCCTTAATGGCAAAACACCTTTTTTGGCAGCATATTCTTATGAAGATTTATGTTTACGATGAAACATTTTCTTTGCTTCGATTGTTTTAGAACACTTTTGCCCTTGGCAAGCTGGCAATAGATTACCAAAGAAAACCAATATGCAAGCAATGTGCTGAAAGGAGACAAGGCGAATCAAAACGGTTTATTTGAGAGAACGAAATCAAGAAACTTGTTCCCTTCTTGCTGAAACAGATGTTTGTTTTGGCGAGAAAAAAAACCCACATTAACATGCCGACAGAAGATAGTTTGTACAAGATCGCTAGGCAACAAGGCGGGGAAAAAGAGATACAGAGATTGTAAACCCTAAGCATCTGTACCGTATATCTAACAAAAAATCTAAGCAGATTAAACTACACAGTTTGCCGTCCGAAGCTGAAGCAAATGGAAAAGGCCGCTCTACCCAATCGGCAGCGATGTTTTCAAGTCGCCGACAAGTCTTGAAATATTTTTATAATTACGATATCGAGCACAGTCGGACATAAATATTTTATCGTTGCTTGAAAGGCCGAAAAATAAAATACTAATTGAGCATTATTTATCTCACAACAGCAAAAGAAATTTATGTCGCGTTCCTATTGGAAAGAAATAATAATTAGTTACTCGATAATACAGTATTGTGATCTGCAGTGGTTCAATTGCTTTCTCTCTCTACAGCCAGGTGGTGTATAGTTCTCGATCTTGAACAAGTTTTGCAGATTCATGATATTATCGATGCGCAAATCTTTGAAGTTTATGAAGTGGTCGGGTATTTTACAGCGCGCCAATGGCGACTTCTTCAACACAGGAAAACTATCGAATGCTGCTAATACAATGTAAAACCATTTTTCGAAGTTTTAATTGCATTAACTATAGTTGATCTGGAAATTATTTTTTTGTTCTATTTGTACGTTCAAACTCTTATAAAGTTGTTGAAGTAAATAAGTTATCTCTCTCTCATTATATAACTGACAACTTGTCCGCGTGCATGAGTTACAAAAGCGTGGCCGCGTGTGTTGGGATTTTTTCGCTTTGTTATTCAAATGAAATTGTCAGAAAAACAAAGACTTGATAGGACATACCACGCGTACTCCGAGATTTCAATAGTGCTCCAACTTATATCAAATACAGTAGTGAAATAAGAGGCCTTATTTTACGGACCTTTTCACGGACAACAGTTTTAATTTGTGACACAAAGGCATGAAATGAAATTCTCGTTAAAATCTATTTAAAATTTCCTCGCCCCGGGCGTTAAGCTCAGTTTTGGGGCCTCTTTATAAATATAAACAAGCTGCCAATTCTACTACGGTTAGTCGGTCAACCACCGGCCGCGCCTAATAGAAAATGTGCACGCGTTTAAGTTGAATACGCTTATAGTTTTGTATCAAACAATTTCGCCGTGGCCTAGTATCACGTTCGTGGGCTTTTGAATGTGTCTTTTATCTCGATACGGTAGGGGTTTCAACGCTGAAAAGGCGCTTTACATCACAATTTATCCGGAATCACTTTACGACAACTAAACAATGTTGTCACACGTTTCGGGCCGGGATCTTTGGATCCTGGTTTTCATGGCACGATTTCCACACTGTTGCAAAGCCTTTGTCTAATTTCGATTGCATTCAAACAAATCGCCAAAAGACAAAGGCAGGAGTTTAGGGAAGAATTGTAGCATTGTTGGAATTTTTTGTGTCTGCTCAACACCCTTGGCCACGTGGAAGAAGAGAAGGGGAAGGCGACGAAGATAAAATGAAAAAGAAAACCTAAAAGAAAAACGTTTTAATTTTAAAACAAAGAATCACCACTGAAAAACAAGAAAGAAAAACATAAACCACTGTTAATTGTTCCAATTTTAGAGGAGTGAATTGAGTGAATTTGGTTAATTGAACAAGAGCTAAGCCCGTCTTTAGCAAGAATTTTAATCAAACGCCGCGGCTCTCTAGAAGATGTCGCCTTTCAAATGAAAATCGAATCTGGCACACGGCGACTTCATTTCATCCAATTAAAATCTGTTATGAATGTACGTATTTGAAAAAAACAAGTTTAGTACAATCATTAAGTACAGCGAGCCACCTGGCGGGGTTAAGAGGTCGCTTGATGGAGTGAATACGGCGCGTGTCCAGTCGCGTGGCTTGCGAGGCGAACAAAATCTTGATTGGCAGGTGAATGTTGGTAACCCTATTGAATGCCCAATAGCTAATTAAACATTTCAGGCGGGCGAACAAAGCTGCCTTTTACCTTGGTCGCGTGTCGGGCTCATTTTGGGTTGATACTTTATCAAAGTAGACAGAATAAGATATTTTCTTAATTGCAGGTAGCCATGCAGTTTTAATGGGGCACGGGTGGGCGCGAGAGTGCAAATACGTTTGTTATTGACTGCGAAGTTTGACATCCATTTCAGAGTTTTCGAGAATTTTAGACGTAGAAGAAGTAAAAACCAGAAGCCTTGATAAAATCGTTGTGGTTTCGTTAAATTTTTTTCGAGGTTTGAGCTGTAATATTTCCAGTTAGTAAAAGCAAACAAAAGCGTTTTAAAAGCAGCTGATGAGTGTTTGTTATAACAAGCAAAATTAATCTCATTATGTGCGATTATTTACGGCAAATCACCACGAAGTACGTCTAAATTAAGAGATAACATTCAAATCAAAATATCGCGCCTTATTTTCATATTTCGTAACGAGGTACGAAATTCTTTGCTCTAAAGCCAAAGGTGTAAAACCAAGCCGGGCCCTTTTTTTGCGTTCAAACAATGTGTGCGCAACTAACACCTTTGAAGTATAAAGAGAGGATCGAGTGAATTGTTTTTTCGTCGGCCCAGATACATGTTTTCAATGACGCAACAGAATAAGAACACTTTTGAGGGTAAATATTTACATAGATTAATTTCTGAACGTGGAGACTAATAGACCGATTATATTGCATTTGACAATGGTGCATGTAAACACTTCACAGAACTAAAAATAAAACCGACCACGCTGTATTTCTTTAAATTTATTTTTCATTTTATTTTTTCTGGCAAAGGTAGTGAATCAAACTTGTACATCTCCGCCGGTACATTCACCTTCCTATGTAAACTTTATGCTTGGTTGAGCCAACATCACTTGACCAATTAAATCAATTTTTCTTTCCTGGAAGCCCACGGGCCAAGATTGATACCAGGGTTTTAAAATTTAATTTTCACAGCAGTAGCTCGCAACCCCGAGGACCTAATTAGCTTATCTTGTCAGAGCCGCTTAATTGCTCGTGCTAGAGCGAACCGCGTGTGCACGCTTTGTTTTGTGGCACGTGCTAGTTCAAAGCAGATGAAGGGAATTTTGGACATTTTGAATCACCTCAAGAGTAGCCATTCATCACAGTATAGTGTACTTAATTTCAAATTTGGAAATTAATTTATCGATGTTAATTAACATGATTAGTTGGATGTATAGAAAATGTGTCAGAGAGAGAGAGAGAGAGAGAGAGAGAGAGAGAGAGAGACAGAGAAAGGTTGGGGTGGGTGGGGGGGGGGGGGAGAGAAGGAGAAGGAACAGAGATTTGCTTTGCTTCTTAAAATTTACTAAATGGGGTTAGCTTTGTTCTGATTTTTATCCCTGACATTCTTAACAACACGACCTCAAAGGAATTGCCTTTTTTGTCATTTGCAGATTGGAACGAGTCGCACAATTTAAAGAACTTGTTCCTTTATTTCCTTTTCTTAGCTTCTTACCAAACCAGCCCTATCAGAAACAGTTTCTGAACAATCATTCTGTCAGTCTATGATTTACATTTTTCTTGTTCTGTACACTTGTATAAACTTAAGGCAAATTCCCTGTACTTGTGCTTTACTCAATTAATACATCCGTTACCTAAAATAGAGCAGATTCGATCTCAGCACGAGACTTTAAAAACTTTCGTTGTCACTGGCAAAGTGACCTATCTTTGTATCTACCAATAAGATTGCTGTTCATACAGTGGGTTCGATTACCTTTGCCTCCTTGTATTAAAGTGAACAGTTTAGCTCCGTAAGTAAGATACTTTATATTTACCCAAATCTGATATTCTCTCAGCAACCTGCATAGTAATTGTCGGTAAATCTTTGTAGCCCAGATACCATGAAACAAAAATGCAACACTCCGCATCAAATTTCGGATGCTATGTTTCTGGGGTCGGTTGAGAATGTCTTATCGATAACATTGTCCCGAAAACGAGGACACTGTACTGCGAAAAATACAAACTGGTTTAAAGCAAACGTCTCTGAGGAACTCAAGTGTTTTACCGAGGATTAGCAAGACTTAAGATCCTGTTTGTTTTTATGAATTATTTGTAACAGTTTCACCCGGAAGGAGCCGCACGTATTGTGGATGGCGTGTTCTCCAGCGTCTTCAAAAAAAATCTTTTCTCTGTTTCGGTTTTGATTTTATCTCTAAAAAGCGACGGTGGTTAATCTTAAAAGGACTCGTGAAGTATCACTTAATATTATATCAGCACATGGGCAGGCTGTCCTATTATGATGTGGGTAGCCACATTTGACGTCATGGGCAAGTTTGCTACACTCCTTCTTGTCTTTCTACTTTAATTTCATTTCTCACGCTAACAAGTTTGAAAAATGAGTCGGTGACTTGTCAGTAACGTCACCTCCAAGACGAACCACGATAATAACGAACAACTTTTGATTTCTTTTGTGAAGGGAGTAGGAAATTTAAAACTATCACGACCGCCAACTTTGCAATTAACAGACAACATGGATAAGGCTTCAGATATCCCATGAAAGGAAACTCTTCAAAATCAAGTTAGCTCTGTCAGTTTTATACCAACTTACAAGTTTTGAGCTGTAGATTAGGATAAGCATTTTTCTAGCATAAAAAAGTTTTAAAGGAGCTGAACTCGAGGACGTCATCTTTTATTTAGAACACGCATTTTCTAAACAGAAAGGATTAATTTTCGTGAAGAGCAGCAGTTGAAATGCTCTTACATACTCGCGTGGAAAT
The DNA here is from genome assembly GCF_977016875.1 of Pavona decussata. Lineage (NCBI taxonomy): Eukaryota > Metazoa > Cnidaria > Anthozoa > Scleractinia > Agariciidae > Pavona > Pavona decussata. Next base: position 541,501 of record NW_028145628.1, on the reverse strand, counting down.
TGATAAAGAACAAAAACAGCTCCAAGTGAGATTATTCAAAACATAATATGTACAATTTCTTTTTTTTCTTAGAAAATAAGTTCTGCGGTTAGCGAAGGAAAAATGGATTTTAATGATTCGTATTATTTATTTATTCAATTTGTTCTGAGGCGCGTGCAAGTATTGAGATGAGTCAATATTCTGAATTTATCGATTATGGCGAGATCTAGCTAGGAAAAAAGTAAAAGGGAAAAAAGATTTTTTGAAAGATATTAATATACTTTTAACATTAAGCAATGAGTATTTTTGCTTTCAATTCATTGGCAAAAGTAAAGCACACTGAAAAATAAAGAATATTTTGCCTTAATTTTAAGTGATCATTAATTATGAATCTCTATAACCACAGAAAAATTAGCGAACACTTTGATCTACGTGTAGAAATTTCTGGAATTAAAGATGAAATAATTAAATATGATGAGTTTGTACATTTAGAAGTGCTTTAATGGCCAAATAGCTTTGAAACCAAATCATCTTTGTTACTTCTCTGTGCGGTTTCACTGAATATACTAATAAAAGTAATTCCATTTTGCATTTTTCTCAAGATTCCTTTTGCTTAATTTCAATTTCTTCCTTGATTTTCACTCTCATCTCAAGGCAGGCACAAATGTATTTGGGTGTCTTTTCCTTTCCTTGTCCACAGAATTTTCTTGAACTTTTTCTGACTGCTAGCATAGATTTCTTTTCATTGCATTTTTGTAAAACGAAGGTGTGAAAATAAAACATAAGAGTCTTTGTTTCCTTTGACAAAGGGTAATGAGGGATTGTGTTCCCGTTAAAACTGGGGAAATTACATTTTCTAAAACGAGACACGAGCCCAAAACCACTATTCGTTGAATATTGAAAAGCAGAGATATCATAAAACTTCAGTTTTTAAAGTTTTGAGAGAGGAAATCGTCTGCGAATTGAGCAGTAAACGAACATTTACCGAAACACTGAAAGTGGTTTGACAAAGTGGATGAGAGACGTAAAGTGCCATTAAATGATGTTTAGAACTCATTGATTTGTTACTTAATAACTTGCTTAAGGAACAGAAAGGGTTCTTTTTCAAAACCAGAATTGAAAAGGAGGTTCTCTGAAGGAGTTGACGCGGAAATCACTGATAACTCGACAGGCATTCAAGAATTAACTGAAAATCCTTAATGTTTGTGAAATTACTCACTCGCCAAAGAAGGCAGCCAAACTTTTTAGAATCGATTCAGTTGAACTAAATTACGAAACGAAACTGTTTGAAATGCAATATTTAGTAGGGAGGACGCTTTGTATGTTTTCCAGATGTGAGAGGCTCTTGTATGCGTCTTTACTTGGCAAGATTTACTGGGTTCTGAAATGTAGAATGAATAACGAGAGCGAATTCAATTAACTTGTAAGGTGCGCTTTCGAGGTCACCGAAATTATTCTTCGTTCTGGGCAAGGGAGTGAAACATTTTTTGGAAAAAAATTGAGGTGGGAAAAAATTAGCGTGCATTTCACCTTGGCGAATTCCACTAGAGGAAAATATTCACACGTAAGACAGAAGAAAAATAATTGAAAATAAACCATACTCAAATAATTATCGAGAGTTTGTGAATCCATTCATCACACGCGCCACATGTAAGAAAGAATGGAAGGCGTCGAAGCCTCGTGCAATAAAGAAATGCCATTGTCTTCGTAACTCACAAATAAAGACGACGAGTACAACAAACCCAAATTCGTGCTAAATTTAGAAGTGTGTTTTCTTTTCATTAAATCCCTCCAAAGACTGATGTGGTTTGCCAAAGTGTTTCATTTCGAGCGCGTATGTAAGAGTATGTCGATCGATCCGATTTCGTTGAATTTAGAACCGTTTTTAACCGAGGTAAAGAATTCTTTTAGCCGAATGAAGACAGACCTTTTGCCTTGATTGTTTTCCTTAAACAAGGGATTTTCTTTTAATTCCCTCTTTTGTGTTTTCAGAGAGACCCTTCACACGGTTTTAAAAGGTCTTTTAAACCACAGAACAACATGAAAAACGCGGGTTGTTCGCGCGAGATACATAGACTAATAGAAGCCCTTTCAGCATAAACACACTTGACATGTTTTTGGCAAGGTTACAAGCATGTTTTGTTGTTAGTAATAATGGAAATAGTATAGTTCAATCAAGCGCAATCCGCTATTCATCAACGGAATTCTATTTGCACTCAATCTGTTGTTTTGCCACTTGCCAAAGCAGTTGTGTTTTTTATTTCTTTTAGCCTGGCGTAACATGTTTTTTTACTACCTGTATACTTGTACATACGTCCCGTGGTTTTGCTTAGTTAAAATACGTCGTGAAACGTGTTCGGCCATTGTAAATGTTGTTTATTAAAAATCTATTTTTCTTCAGAATCTTGCTTAGTGTCAGAGGCAATTTATTTCAAAACTCTCAGCGATTCTCCGAGGTGTAGATATAATCGCTTTTTCAGTTCGTACAAAACAACTAACTTCACTTGCACCTTGTCCGACGACTGCCCAACTAACTCGACCTCGGAATATCAGCACTAAATCCTTGCTTTAGAAATTTTCACCTCTGGTCCGTACAGTTTGTCCGCTTTTATGAATTTCCGACCAGCTTTAGGCGTAGATCAAAAATAATGGATTTTAACTTTATTTAGCCTCCACGAGACGGAACATCTGTTGTTGAAAAAACCTGATGTTCTAAAATTATATACAAACGGGTTCGCAGATTCATAAGCATTGTTACCTGAACATACGTGTTTAGCGAGACCTGCTGAAGTAACAAGTTTTCAAGGGTTTGATCCTTAATCTCTACTTAAGACGAGGTTGGAAAAGAAAGTCCCATACTTAAACGCGCGCCATGTACGAGTGCCGTTTGTTTTACTTAAAAGGTGGAACAATTTTAAGGCTCAATTGAGTGCAAAATTATGACAAATTTGACACATTTCCGTATAGTATGAATCGATCACTAGGCACCGAGAAAAACTAGAAACACTGGCCCCTAGAATTAAGCAGCGTTCAGCAGCCCTTTAGGGTTTCATCCGCAGACTTTAAAAAGTAGAACTCGGCTGCCTTGTATAGCATGTAATAAACAGCACCACAGGAACGTACTGCTCAGTAGGTTACATTTGAGTGGTCACACTTCAGAACCGTGCGCGGGTTTCACCAGCTGACGCAAAGTTAGAACCACCTTGTATAGAATAATAACAGTATCACGAGAAAGCGCTGTTTAATAGCTTTCTTTTTGTTAATCACACACTTTTGCGTCGGCTTTTCCACTGATTCAAAGTTGGGACCACCTTGAACAGTGCAAGTGAATAAAAAAAGGATTACAGAAAAGTACCGTGTCTTTCATTTCACCTGCAAAGGTCGCGCTTCATCTTCTGTAAGAAGATATTGTTTACTGACTTTGAAATTACAAACACCGTGGCTGAATTTGACGAGGAAGAATGAAGCTAAGACAGCAGTTCAGTATCTGGGTTGATTTATGACTGGTCAAGAAAATCAGCTGTATTTCGCAATATTAGTTTCTTTCTTTCTTTTTTTAATTTTTCTGACGGTTCGTAGGTGGGTTTGTCATATTGATAGAGGTTTTTTTTTTCAGACAGTAACACAAGCATACTCAGAAAAACAAAAATCATTACATCACATTTCTTTCAAGACTGTTGAGTAAAAATATATAGGTTCGTAACTGATATTTTTGTTCAATTCAGTCCCTCGCGCAACTAAAAATTCCTTTCGATTCTATACTGCTTATACTCGACCAAGTGCAAGGAGATTTTAGAGGCGTTCGTTTTTCTAAAACTTTTGTTTTGCGGCATTTATCACTTCTTGCTATCACGGCGCCATAAAAAATGGTTCACCTGCAAAATTCGCACCTCTCATTCATGGCTTAGTGGAATGTTGTTTACGACCCCAGTTCATTCAATAAAGACTTTCAAAGAGTGAAAAGTGCATTTCCGCGAGAATCATCGACCAATATCAAAATATTTTTAGCAAATGCTGTTCTGAGATCGAGCAAGTGTTAGCTGAGGCACAGCTGAAATGCTTAAATGTGGACTGTATTTTAACTCGTAACTCGGCCACTCAGAAACCTCTCCGGCCCCCAGTAAGGTGTGCCAGCTTTGAAAAACACTAAAAAAGATCACAAAACGGAAGACCTGAGATGACAAATTTTTTCAGATTAGGGATCCCGAGTAGCAAATCTTAAAGTGAATCGAAACTGACAGACGCGCCAGCCGAAGTCTTTTTCCCTTTAGTGATCCGGTACCAACAGTCACATTGCGCGGAGATCATGATTCGAAAAGGCGATTCTCTTATAAATCCTTAATTTATCAAGGTGGAATTAGTTTTTATGGACGAAGTCCTAAAGTGTAACATAACGTGACCATCCAAATCTAAGCTATGGAGGAATACTTTTCTGTACCGCGTTGCTGTTCATTATGCCGTACGAGCTTAGGGCATGTCCCTCTGAGTTTTGAGTCTGTGGGTGAAATCCGAAGTGTTACCACGAATTTGATTTCCATTTATTGTTGTTTGTTCCTAAACACTGCGAAAATTTCGAACTTCGATAGTTTTTTTTACAGCTCTCAATATCTGACTGAAATATTTTGGTTAAAAGTAAAGACTTCTACCTTCATGTAAGGTTCATATATGCGATTATAACTACGATTTTGGATCAAAATTTAATCGAACCTATGGGCTGAAATTTTGAAAAACGTCCTGCTACTAAAATGTGCGACTAGGAAGTGGCTCCGATGTTTTGGCACGGAGTAAACTGAACTAAAGACTACCTTTTCTGTTAAAGAGCTTATCTAGTAATTGCAATTTATAAATGTAGTCGCTATAGTGGAGTTAAACATTGCATCGATACAAGAACAATTTTTGAACAAAGCGTATCTTTGAGTTGAAAATTCACTTGCCGATGGGATCAAATGTTCTTCAGGTAAAATTAGTGATGTACCTCAGTTCCGTTCAGTGTAATAACGTTGCGCTTTGTATCAAACAACCCGGCAGATTTTGGGAGATGGAAGATATGGGTGAGATTATCCCGAGTGTCAATGGCCAGCAATGGCCTACCATTTGGGGCAGATTTTTAAATCTGTAATTTTCCTCCACAACTACAAAACTAAATGTTTAAAGTCCGTGCATAAAAATTTAAAGTCTGTGCAAGAACTTCTTATTCAGACAAAACAAAACCGTGTCTTGAGCGACAATTTTCTCAGTGGTACTGGTTTCATAATTATGTTGTACAAAGTTGTTCAGTCACTGTGACAAGTTGGAAGTCTGTGAACGAAGTTCAGCCTTCACGCCGCATGCAAACGAAGCCTACCATTTATTATGCTGTACGGAAGGTAGTTACTACTCTCTGACTCTGTGGCTTGGACCATACGTATGACCCGCATTCAAATGAAAGTTACACTGTATTACCCAGTACTATCCTGTCGAACTATTTCATTATGTTTTTATTATGCTGTACAAGTTGGTCCTTACTTTTGAGTCTGTGGATGAAATTCTAAAGTGTGACCATTCAAATGAAAGCTACTGAGCAGAACTTTCCTGTGGTGCTGTTCATTATGCTGTACAAGGTGGTTCTAAGTTTGAGTCTGTTGATAAAATTCTAAAGTATGACCATTCAAATGAAAGCCACTGAGCAGTACTTTCTGTGATTTTGGTTATTGTGTTAGATGAAATTCTAAAGTATGACCATTCAAATGAAAGCTACTGAGCAGTACTTTCCTGTGATATTGGTTATTATGCCGTAGAACGTTGTAGTAACGTTTGGGTCTGTTGATGAAATCCTAGAGTGTGACCATTCAATGAAGGCTACTGAGCAATATTTTCTTGTGATACCGGGTTATTATGCTGTACAAGGTGTTTCTAACTTTTAATTCTGTGGATGAAATCCTAAAGTGTGACTATTCGAATGAAAGCTACTGAGCAGTACTTTCCTGTGGTGCTGTATTATGCTGTACAAGAGGGTTCTAACTTTTGTGTCTGTGAATGAAATCCTAAAGTGTGACCATTCAAATGAAAGCTACTGAGCATTACTTTCCAGACCTGTGACCCGCCGTATTACTAGCTACCATTATACTGTCAATGGGTTACAACGTTTGAGTCTGTGGATGAAATCTTTACATGTGACCATTCAAACGAAAGATACTGGGAGTAACGTACTGTGTGATTCCACTGATTGTTCGATTTTCCAAGGCTGGACTGAAATATTGGGTTTGTCAGCCGGACAAATTGTCCAATTTTGCACCATAGCACCTAAAGAGGATGATTTAAGACTCTACATCAAGGCAAGCAATGTATGTTATTAAATAAGGAATGGGATTTCTGTTTTTGACCTATGAATAATTTAGTCCAACGCTTGATAATAAAGTTTTCACTAATGGCGTAATATTTCAACTCACCATCTCTAATTATGGCTGATAGGATGTTTGTTGTGTGGTAAGTTGTCGAAGCAAATGCAATTTGTTTTTAGCGTTAGGGGTAAATGAATTGTTTGATATTAGTTCATTATTCTACTACTTTTCAATATGTCAGAAAGTATTAGAAAGAAGCAGTTTGGGCATGACAATATTTCCTCAAAACATGAGCTTTTTTGCCCTAAAGTTTTTAACAGCAACAGACGAGCTCGACTTGGACATGGTTTTCGGGAGGTATACAATAATTGGATAAGCTTTTTTGGCTTTTTTTTTTTTCTTTTATTGCAATTCACATTCTAGAATCATTAGAATATTACAGGTCAGTCATCATATTTTGTTCCTTAAGGCAAAACGAAGTTTTCATTTCTATTTCAGAATTGTTTGGCACCATTCGTTTACGTTTATACCCAAGTCATTTCTATAACTTGCATTCAACTGTCTCTGTCTCGCCCTGAAGAGAACAAAAACAATAAAAAAAGTGTCCCTGCGTAATTTTAAGCAACTGGTCATAACAAGTTTGGTGGAAGAGGACTCACCTTATCTGGGGTAGGGGATTATCGAAGACACTACCGTATTTCTCATGACCGACAAAATTTTATTTGCTCTAAAATTTGAGTTGACACAGAATATTCAGCTAGCAAGAATCAGCGTTGCCAGATGAACAAGAAAAGTGAGGTTTGAAACCCATTGTCATTTTTTCACTGCTGGATAGAAGAGTGGCTATGCAATAAAAAGAACTATCTTTTGAGGTCAATGAAGGGGGGAGGGGTGGGGGGGGGGCGATGGGGGAGGGGTAGCCAGAGACCACCATCTATTTTGTGTTTGGTGGATCTTGTTCAAGTATATTGGTTTTGACCGCTTCCCTTAATTCTATCTTCCTCTTTCGTGTCATAAATTTCTCTACATTAGTGGCGAAATAGTTAGTGGCTGTCTAAGTTTTCAAGGCACAAAGGAAGGACTGGTCGAGGAGGGGCGCTTCATTTAGAGGACTGAATACGCTTTATCACTGAATCAGAATCAAGAACCTGTTTTACGAAAGGAAAGATAACTCACCGTACCCGCTGAAAACTCTTTTAAGGACGGTGCCTACTTTTGTTACTGCGCATACGTTCTGCGCATCTCAAGATACACTGTACTCGGGTTTCCTATGGGTGGTGCCTACTAATACAGGGATACTTTTCCATGGTTTAAAACTATGCAGAGAAAGCAGAACTCAGCAAGTGCTTTTGCCATCCAAAATAAAAATTGGGGATAACCATGCATTTTTCAGAGATGATAAGGCTTCAATTTTGGAAAAAAAAACGCCACACATTGCTTTGTATTTTACGGCTTTTTAGAATCCTGGTTGCTTAATTATCTCTAAAAAATTCTTGGTTACCCCCAATTTTCTTTTTGGATTCCAATAGCCCTTGCTAAGATCTGCTTTTCCTTCATAGTCATAAACTTGGCAAAAATACTTCGGTATTAGTAGGCACCGTCCTAAAGTTGGCCCAAAGTAAGTCAGCAGAGAATTTATCTTTCTTGGGTTTGAAAGCTTGATTTTCAAATAGCACAATCTTATCCATGCAACGTCTTGAGCAAGTTTGCACTAAGCGAAAATTGCCACCAATCGGCATATTACGAATTTGAATTGAAATAGATGCCTTATGTGCAACCACTAAGAATGGTTAAACAAATATCTGATTATTATTAAAAACTGAGTCATTGTATAATGCAATTCGAGGGATTTGATTGGCTTAGCGGCCATGGTATATGAGCCATTATACCATGGCCGAGAAATGGCGACCATTAAATTGCCTTTTGGTTGTTCTTGCACAGCAAAATCAGTAAGATCTAGCAATATTTCTTGATTGTTTTTAATAAACCAATTATTCCACTTGCGCTTGTTGGATATGAGATGATTATAGCCAACTCGGCGCTATGCGCCTCGTTGGCTATCTATCATCTCATATCCAACGCGCGCTCGTGGAATAATTGTTAAATATTGCACTGAAATGGAAATATCTTATGGTTTTCTTATTCTTAAATATCTTTGACCCTTCACTCTCAAAAAGGATTCACAGAGATATTTTTGGGCAGTTTATGATTATGAGGGAAAAGCATATCTTAGCAAGGGCTGTTGAAATAAATAAAAAGAAATTATAGGGGTAGCCATGCATTTTGAGACATAATTACTAGATTAAGCTACAATAATTCTAAAAAGCTTTCAAATACAGAACAATGCATGGCAGTTTTCTTTTTGAATTCCAACAGCCCCTTCTAGGATATACAGTTTTCTCACGTAGTCACTTGTCATAAACTGCCGCGCAAAATTACCCTTGTTGTGGTAGCCTGCATCGGTTTCTCAAACCATTTTGAGATGCGCACTGAAAACTTATGCTCAGTAACAAAAGCAGGCACCGTCCTAAAATACCGTGTCTACAGTGGGCAACAAGATATATTACCAAGGCTATCTGGGGCGTGCTTCTGTCAGTCCTTCCTTCTTCCCTCTAGTACAAAACAAGACTGCGAAGATGCGAGCTATAACGCATACAAATGAGCAACTGAAAGAAACATCAATAACAGGAGTCCATAGAGTGAAGCCGTAAAATTGTATTAAACTTGGTGTCATAGCCATGTTCGGCAACCACCGCGCACAGGATTGTAAGATCTAAATCTGAATAAGCTATATATAGAAGTGGTCATGCGTCGGACTCCAGCTGCGAAGAGGCCAAGGAGTACACCCAAGAAACGTGGATAGGAGCGGTGAACTGTAAGAGAACCAGCAGGAGATAAAAAAAAAAAAAAATGAGATATCTTAAGATTCTAGCACGAGTATGCATACGACATTGGACTTCATGTTTCAAGCAAAGCATTAGGAAGAGACATATTTAACTCTATGTGAGCGACGAACTTGACGCAGTTGTTTTGAATGATAATAGCTATATTAGCTAAGCTTTTTCATGACTTCAAAAGGGCTATCTCATTTCCCCGCCAAAATGACACTGGCTCATGCGCGCGCACTCTGTCCCTATGTGACATCTCCAGAGCTCTTCCCTTTTGCGCATGACTGACGGTGGGAAGGTGTATGACGTAGTCAAAGCCGAGGAGCTCTGGGGTCGAGAATGTTTGTTTGAATAACTCGAAGTCGAACGCGAACTAAAATCTAAACGTCGCTAATAACAGGGTTGGAGCTGGGGATACGTAGTTGGCGTGCCAAAGAATAGTCACCAGAGGTGGTGTTCTTCTGCGGCCTTTACATGTACGAGACGATGAATGCCAGGTTCGACAAAAAAAATGTATATACTTATTATCCAACTCTGCTTTGTACTGTTCGACTAACCCGCGAAACGAGTAGAAATATAACGCAATTTCTGTAGTTAGTTAATTGTACTGTAGGGAAAAAACGGTTTGATGGTTCTTTAGGCTCTATTAATAGCCGCTGTTCGGGAAATGACCCAAGGGAGCTAGGGAAATCAAGCCTGGTAGTAAAAAACGGGGTTTTCATCGTGCGCACTCATCTTATTTCAGCTTTTTTTATAGTTTTCATTGCTACTTATCATATGAGATGTCTTGGGTTGTAGTAGTATAACTGTATATTTTCACGAGTTGTGCCGTATTTTCGCGAACCTGCTGGGCAAGGCAAAGTACAAACAAGATAGATGTAGAATGATGATTATTCTAGAAAGTGACGCAGGCATACTCGGAAAAAAGAAATCCGAGTGCTCCTATCAGGAGTCGAACCTAAGACCTTCCGATTACCAGTTCGGATGCTCTACCACTGAGCTACAGGAGACTCGTGGGAGCTAAGGCCATAAAACTAGGTTCATGGGACAAACATCCTGCATACTGCTAGGATTTGAATGTCGAACGTGTGGTATATGAAAGAAATGTGATGGAATAGTTCCAGCCTGGTGAATGAATGAGAATGATGATTATTCTAGAAAGTGAATTTTTTCCGAGTATGCCTGCGTCACTTTCTAGAATAATCATCATTCTCATTCATTCACCAGGCTGGAAATATTCCATCACATTTCTTTCAAGATAGATGTACTTTTTCAGTCCGGCAGTGACCAAGGCATTCTCGGAAAAAGAAAATTCGAGTGCTCCTATCAGGAGTCGAACCTTAGACCTTCCGTTTACTAGTTCGGATGCTCTACCACTGAGCTACAGGAGACTCGTGGGAGCTAGGCCATTAAACTAGGTTCGTATAGCGATACTTCAGACAAAACATGTGATAAGCGATTTGTTACCCAACTTAAGCTATTATAAGGAGCAAAAAGACCTTCAATTAAGGAAAAACTGAAAACAAGATGAGCGCGCACGAGTTATAAAACCAGTGTTTTACTGTACGAATTGACTGGATTGCACGTTCTTATTTACTCCTATTGCCGCCATCTCCACGTATGCTTTTTATCATAGTTTCCATCCAATTATCAATGTGTTCCCCAGGTTCCCTCCCCCTTCCAACTTTTCCCCTACCCCACCCCACCGGCCACAAAGGAATGTACACATCAAGAAGTTGTAAAAGTAGTTTTATTGTCAAATCCAGTTGACTTCGCATTATCAAAACAAGAAGATAGCTATTCAATAATTCACTGTGCAAATAACACTACCCATACAGAAAGATCGACATAAGTTGTACAGCAAATGCATAGCACGCTCGAATCCGCTGATTGTTCCATTTCATTTGTTATTAAATACATGCTTGAAATCCGGACATGTTAATTGTATTCACACAGTTTCAGTAAAGCCAGCGCATATGATTCACTCAAGCGGCTTGTTGTTGCTTCAGAAGGCGCTTCTTCTTGAGACTTTCGGGTTCCTCTGGGGGTGGGGGGCGGGGCAGACGGAAGAAGACCTTGACTGAGTCATAGATGAACCATTGCAGAGCAGTCAGGGTACCGATCATGATAATACGAGGTCCAAGACCCTTCCACAGACCTGCAAAAAACACAAACTTGTTGCTTAATTATCTCAAAAAAATGCCTGGTTACCCCCAATTTTCTTTTTGGATTCCAATAGCCCTTGCTAAGATCTGCTGTACCCGCATAGTCATAACCAGCGCAAAAATAGTATTAGTAGGCACGGTCCTTAAGTTGGCCCAAAGTAAGTCAGCAGAGAATCTATCTTTCTTGGGTATGAAAGCTTGATTTTCAAATAGTACAATCTTATCCAACATCTTGAGCAAGTTTACTCTAAGTGAAAATTGCCACCAATCGGTATAAAACGGATTTAAATTAAAATACATGCCGTATGTGCCGCCACTGAGAATGGTTAAAAATATCTGATTAATATTGCACTGAAATGGAAATATCTTTTGTTTTCTTATTCTTAAATATCTTTGACCCTTCCTTCCCAACAAAGATTCACAGAGATAGTTTTCCGCAGTTCATGACTATGAGGGAAAAGCATATCTTAGGGTTGTTGAAATCCACAAAGAAAATGATAGGTCCAAGACCCTTCAACAGACCTGCAAAGAACATCAACTTGTCAATGATGGTGTCTTTCTGATAATTACTGTAATTTCTCTATTATTTACATTGCGGCATTCAACGTAGAAAGAATGCACCCCTACTAGACCATTTCCGATATATTAAATTCCAGCTTGGCTACGAGGCTTGAGGGAATAAAAAAACGGAAATTTCATTGAGGTTCAGAGATGAATAATTTATTTCTTTTGTTTTATCCTCCCCAGCCTCATAGCCAAGCTAGAATTTTAATATATTGGAAAAGGTCTACAAGTCTATTGCATTTGGAGTCAAGATTGTATGGGACAATCAACGAGGCAATGGATCTGGCATCCCCCGCAGATTTTGCAGGGGCAGATGACATCATCGCCAACTTGGTAAAGGAGAGAGAGCCTTGGATAAGATCATCGAATGCACTCCCTAATCTTTGATTGTTACTAGTAATAAATAAATAAGTTTACTAAGGGGCCTTGACAAACTACTTCTTATTGTTATTAACAAATATTTGTCGGTGATTATAAAAAGTTTTTGATAACAAAAAAACCTAGTGTGTGAACCAAGTTATTCATAGTTAACTGGAAAAAGAAATAGTTAGCAACAAAGAATCAGCTTTTTTCCAAAAGGAAAACTACTTTAGTTGTTGATAACAAACAGTTGTTTTATTGTCAATAATTCGTGTTAACCAGTCTGCGAGACAGTTGTTGACAACTTCACCCTTTTTTCAGTGTTCAATGTTTTGACAATTCATGTGCAGAAGCAGCTAGTAACCAAAATCTTGTAGTCTCCGAATAAGCACCCGGGTGCTTGTTCGAGGAACTACCATAAAAATGCAAAAGAAAACTGTTTTGTGCTAAGTGACCTTGTGGAAATCACCAGTTTGGTCCACATCAATGAATAGTTATCTCGTCCAGCTATTGAAAGTTATGGAGCTTGTCTTAAGCTTCAAGTATTAACACAATAATAATAATAATAATAATAATAATAATAATAATAAAAAGATACATGTGACCGCTATTTTCCCAACAGTAACATACATGTATATACAACTGGCTCCTGATCGACACGCTATTCTTAGACTACATGTACGAGTTGCCTTTTATTTTTCTCTTTCCTCGGGGATAGTAGAGCGACTAAAACATGCCAGTGTCCTCAAAAACTTTGAATTGCATCACCTGGCAAGAGGCAATCTTTGTACATGCTTACACTTACAGTGCACATGCCTGATTTTGTGTAATTTGAAAACCCCAAAACGTTTTTCTTTTAACAAAACCTAACAATAATGGTCCTGATTTGTTACAAATTATCATTCCAGCATGCCAAACTGTCAATTGCTGTCTTGGTCATAGACACTGAGTTGAAATAGATTGCAACTTGAAAAATGTTAGGCCTACTTTTTCAAGTTCCTGTATTTTCGTTTCCAAAATACGCTAGAACAGATCATGGTTTGGTCTTCTTCAAAACTTCAGTTGAGTTCTTTCTCTCGATGGTATTAAAGCTGACATTTTCACCCTAAAAGTTCCAAATCTCTTTGACACTTCCCCTTCAACTAACCCTATGAAGAACAGACTACTTGAAGAGGTGCCTGGAAAAAAGCCCTACACGTGTAAGTGTCTTCTGATAAATTGCTAGATTCTCCTTCCAAATTGCCTGGTATTTGCTTGTGAAACAAAAGGAGAATTTGAGCTTACATCAAAAGTCACTTAGGGCCTTATTCTGCACACCCATTCACTTGAACATGTAGTCCACACTTTAATAATGTATGCGTACTCACCTTTCATTCCCAAATCCCGTGCAGCCTGGATAGGTGTGCTACCAACGTCGTTATTGAGCTTGGATACCACGGTATCGGCAGGATGGGAGACAATAGCACAGAACACACCAGCTGAACAACACAAATAAACAAAATAAATAAGCATCATGTTATCGGCAATGTCATGAAACATGTTAACGGGGGATTTTTCACCAGGGATATACCACCAGACTTCACCAACTGAAAGAGAGTTTTACCTTTAAAGTATCAGCCAAAATTTCACTGGAACACGAAGACTTTGGATAATACACCAACCATGTTTGCCAATAATCTGCTTGGCATTTGTCTTAGCTGTAGTCCTGTTTTTCTTCAAACTTCCCATGGGAGTAAAGTTTTGGGTTTATCAAAAGAGTTGATTCAAGGTAATTTTGCCACCGTAAAGAGATTCTAGTGCTGACATTCCAAGTTTACATGGGATCAGCACAAGGTTGGAACTTCCTCCATTTAATTTGGAGTGTATGCATCGATCTTTTACCTTTTTGGTCAGTAAACTGTGGAATGCGCTGCCTCCAATGGTTAGAGAAACCAAAGACATTGTTTCTTTTAAGCGGGCTCTTTAAGTTCAAATGACTTGAAGTGTGGAGAATTGGAAATTTTTGACGTTTGTAAATTTTGTATATAGATTAATACTAGTTAGTATTTCAGTAGTGTTTATTGATTAACTGATTAATCTTATTCTTTTACATTTGTACAGTTTTATTATTTTACATTTGTACAAATCTTATGATGTATTTTAATTCGTTGGTAGTTCTGAGGATGTGTAACATCGGCATTATCCTTTATTTAGATATCTTCCTATAGTATTTATATTGTATTTTGTTTCTTTTATATATCTCATTGTAATTGGTTTCTGAAAAACCATTATTGGATGGAATCAATGAAGTTGTATTGTATTGTATTGTATTGTATTGTATTGTACACACGTTCACGTTTTAACGAGCACTTAGGAGCTCCTTGGTGTCACGTGTATAAATAAAGTATTATTATTATTATTATTATTATTATTATTATTATTATTATTATTATTATTATTATTATTATTAAGTGTTAGCCCTTCGCCAGAGTGAATAAACAAGGAGCTAACGCTTGAAACGTCAGCACTCGAATCTCTTTATGGTGGCCAAATTACCATATCAACTCTGTTTATAAAACTAGACATTTGCTTCAACTCCCTCACCGACACAGTACAACTAACTCTCTTTCCCACTGAAGAGTCAAGGACACCTGTTTTCAGTGCTTGAGAATCACAGAAGAATTGTAACCATGGTAATTCAATTGAGGGGCTTGGTGCATAACCAGTCATGTGGAAACTAGGCATGCTTAACTCTTTCATTGCGGGCCACGTTTTCACCCCTGTGCGAACCAGACTCGTCGCAATAATCTTCATCACTTTCGTAGCGAATTCATCGCCAAAACGTCTTCCTCGTCGCCAGAATTGTTCCACACTCTCTCTAGAACATTGTTAACTGTGTACCTACTCACTGTTTGCAAGTTTCAAGCGAGAAAAGGATGAAGTAATCACACAATTCACCCAAAACCGACACGTTGGAAATCCAAGATGACAGATAATTTGCAGTTGGCAAGAAAAACAAATCTTGTTCCGTTTTTGGTCATGTATCTGTCACCAAACGTACGAGTCTTTACCAGGCCTTCATAAGTTTATTTATATTATGTACTTTGATTGTTTTTACCATCTGCAGTTGTATTCACAACAAGCACTGTAACTTACAGTGTAGGATGTACTGTGTACATCCTCATAGCATATGAGTAATCTGATACAGGACGTACTCAACACGTCCTTGTGGCAGTGAAAAGGTCAACAATATAGTACTGCAATGAATTTATTAGAAACGGAGAAAAATGCACTTCAGGTATTGTTCATATTAACAGTTAACCCTTAAATGAAAGATACTGAAATTGCAGTCAGGAATGGACACAATGTAATCTAAAATGTGCATGACTCTGACTTGTAAAAACGTTTAAAACCACATGTTTATAAAAAACTCGGCAAGACGTTTTGTCGGTTTAAAAAGTGACAAAATTAATAAGCAAACATTTATCTAACGGTTCACAGTTTGCGCATGCTACAGTTAACCCTTCATTCCAGGGAAACTATCTCTAGAAAGATCTCTGACCTGATTCCTATGTACTTACCAATGTACCCAGCAGCAAATGTGACAACAAGTTGTTCAGGTTTGGAACACTCACTCCTGACATACAAAGAAACAGACACCAATTTTCAGCCACCGAAGTAAGAATGATTGTACACAAAGGTGTAGAGTTAATTTCAATGTTCAAGGTTACACAGCAGCTGTACAGTCAGGTAACTGGGTTGCATGTAGTTGCAAAATCAATCAAGACTGACCTTGGCTTGGGCACAACATTTTTGTAAAGGAATTCAACAGTTCGCTCAAAGCAGGCAAATTTCATCATGGTATAGGGGATCTGCCTCATCCATAAAGGTGGAAGTCCCTTGTAGAATCTGATTAAGATAAAAAAATGTTAAACTTCACAGAATTTCTTACTTGAACTATCAAACAGTCAAAGGTAGACGGCCTCTTTTACTTAGCCTAACGACAATAAACTATATATGTACAGTGTTCTTACCAAGATTTTGCCTTAGGGGGTCCCAGGGCCCTCTTACCTGAAAAATAGGGGCCCTGCAGGAACATAAGGGGGTCAAAGTTAATTGCGATCTGTGACGGGCTTAGAAAAAATCTTTTGACTTTTGTTTTGACAACCACGCATTCTGGAAAATGTGGTCCTTCTTCTGAGAAACAGCTGCTTGATCTTTGGTTGTTCCATTGTTCAGTTCATTGTCATCTCCATCAGAATTCCGTTCAGCTTCTCTTCTTTCTTTGAGCCTAGGAACTTTACAACTAAAGCAAGAGTCTACCTTACGCTGCGCCAAGTTGTTTTCATCAGGCATGAAAAATTGTCCTTGATGCATGCATTTCAATGTCTTTAGCCTGCAGGCGTGAGACTCACGCATAATGCGTGAGAGTTGGCAGGTATATTGTTTTCATTTAATTGTACTTATTTCCAAGTAGAAAAAAAATGAAGTATTTGATTGTCAATCAAAAATTGCTCACTACAAGTCCATTTTGCTTGTAGCATCTGATCTGAACTTGTGTGCCAACAAAGGCACATTTATTGGGCTTTTAATGCAGCATTTCAATTTTTTTGTGGGAATCCTGCAAGGCCGCGGCCTGGTAAGAACACTTTAAATATACAAGTGTCCAATTCAGTTTACACATACATGTATGTTTGGCTGAAAATTAACCATTCATCAATTTAGTTTAAAGTCTGCAACATTTGCCTGGCAGAAAAAAATAGGCTGTGTCTGTACAGAGATTACCCTTCACCCACAACAGAAATTCAAAATTTTGTCAAAGTGCAACACAACTAGTCAACTGTCTTGTACAGGAAATTTGAATGCCAAGTGAAATAGTGAAATTATTTTTAAAGGAAGTGACAAAAATTGTATGCTGCCAATCTGGCATATATTTACATGTATACATATAATAATTTCAATGTCAGCCAAACTGCCTTGGTACTGTCCTCCTCCCCATTGGAAAAGAGGTTCAGTCATAATAAGGTTACACATTACATGTACATACAGTACCGCTCAAAAGTAAGTTACCACCCTCTCGCGAGACGCGATTCTCGTCTCGCGATACGAGATTCTCGTCTCGCGATACGAGATTCTCGTCTCGCGATACGAGACTCTCGTCTCGAGAGACGAGAAACTCGTCTCGCGAGAGGGTGAAAAAACTGTAAGTACATTTATTTAGGCTTGACTTTTCTCGCAAGAGTTTCGCGAGAATATCAAGTTGAGTGTCGGTGTTGTTGATACGGCAGGACGCCCTTGTCACGCAGCAAGCTGAATTATGGAGTTCGGTCGCAAGCTTATCGATCGTGAACCAGGTTGCAAACAAAATCGAGCTTGCTTTGTTAAGCGACTTGATCCAGGACATAATGTGTTTGTATATACACTGTACTTTGTGATTTATTACAGAGCGATTCAACGATGTAAGCGAACGACGGCTGCAAAGATAAGCGAACTGATCAATCTGTCATTGCGCATTTATTCGGAGGTGGCACGTTGGGTTATCGGAGCTAATAAATTTGCAGAACCTAATAAAGCGTCTTCGTGTAGAAGAGATTGTAAATGCTGTGTATGTTATCATATCTTTTATTCTCTCAGGGATTAAGAAAAAAAAACAAACCCACAAACACATACAGTTTACAGAGCTGGTGATGACCAGTTAGACTGTTGCGGCCTCTGTTGTACGTGCGCTAGAGATTATTTGCGTATTACATAGGCTTGAAACAAATATACGAAAACTTACATGTGATTTGCATTTAAAAAACCTATCTGTTACTTTTCAATAATGGGTTGTGGCCGAGGGTTGTGGCTAAAATGTAAGTGTCAATCGAGCGACGACTTTGCGGGTTATTGCTAATCGTTAATAGGGATAAGTTTATAACATAAACATAAAAGGCAATCAACATAACAAATCTTCGGAAAAAAAGCTTCTTTCCCCGAGGGCAAATGTTGTAATAAATATCTCCAAAGCCGCTTTGTTTTAGAAAAAATGTTCCTCGGTTGGCTTCGCTAAATCATGCGACCTGTAGCAAACTACGCTATCGATAAACAACACACCTCTCCCTTAGCCAGCGAACGCAGACGTATTTCCGTAAGCGCGGCGCGGTAACCTTTGACTACTTGGCGTTGTCGATATGCAAATTCGGTGCACGATAAACTGAAATCAATTCTGAACTAGAACTACGCATTTTACGCTAGCTCTTCAACAACGTTTCTGTTTTCGATTTTCTTTATACACAACTTTGTTTTTTCTTGGCAGAAAAAGCCTTTACAACCGCAAAGAAGTTCGATTCAATAGCGGTTTGCAAAGCACGATACATGTACATGTATGCAAATTCGAACCGCAGTGAAATTGAAAAACATTGTACATAAGTGTCAGGGTTATTATTTCAAAAAACTGTTTAATAGATACAGGCACAGAACTTGACTTTAATAAGGCTGGGATTTTTTTATGTAGGAATTGTGTGTGCGGGAAAGTTTCAATTGCAAATTGATATGTCGGCGAGCTCGCTAAAACGAAACCTTCGAAGTGACGGAAGAAATAAATCATCTCTTACACTGTGCGCGAATCGAAACCTTTGAACTGAATGAAGACAAAATTGTTTCGAATCACATAAGCTCTGATAATGCGAACTTACTTGTCGACGGAATCAACCACCGTTGGCACAGGCCGTTTTAAAAACGGCATATATACAGTGTAAATAAAAGCAACACAAGACAAGTGCGCGAGAAATTCAGTCATAAGTTCTTCTCGCGAGAAACTGGGTAATATTCCAAAATTTCCGCTTCAGTGATTCTCGCGAGACGAGACTCTCGTATCGCGAGACGAGGCTCTCGTCTCTCGATACGAGATTCTCGTCTCGCGATACGAGATTCTCGTCTCGCGAGAAACGAGACGAGACTGGTAACTTACTTTTGAGCGGTACTGTAAAATAAAATAAAACATACAATGACACACCAACACACTACACTGCAAAACAATGATTGCTTAAATACTTGCCCCAGTTCATTTAATGGACACTTAATTTGTTATGTGATTTAGTAACTCTACTCTCGAGTTGAAAGATTGAATCAATCTTTGCAAGAGGAACTGGAGAGATGGCTTCAAATTTTTACAATTATAGTACATGTAGATACATTGTTCAAAATAATTATTTAATCATTCAACAATAGAAAATCCTCATTTCTTGTCCACAAGACCAACTATTTTATCAACATCAGAAAATGATTGTATCCTAATATTTTTGCCGTTGCACCAAATAATCAGATCTGTGCTACTACCGTACATGTACAGCTGTATTTTCAACAGAAACCTAGTGAAAGTTTTGATGCACTCTCTTGAATATACAGTTTCATTTTAAAAGATCTACACGAAGCTACTACCTACCCTCGGACTCCTTCCTCTGCCCAAAGCTTGGGTACTCCCTCACGCAGGTTATTGGCCCATCCAGGCTGGGTCTGAATACGAACCTTGACTGCCTCCATTGGAGCCAGAGCAATATCTGCAAAGAATTCAGCACTAGCTGATGCAGCTAGGTACAGTGATGTTCGGAACAGGTATGTTTTTTCCTGAAAAAAAAAAAAAAAAAAAAAAAAAAAAAAAAAAAAAAAAAAGCAAAACATGAGCTGACTCTCTAAGCAATCGAAAAGTGAAAACTGCTTTCCATTATTTGAGGTCCCAAGTGAACTAATTAATTTTGACATAGAGATCAGCCAGGCGACAACCTCATTAAATTATCAACTTGAATCTTGAAAGACTCACCTATGTTCCCAAACAATGAGTCTCAAGACGTGGGGATTGAGACACGAGGGACTGTCAACTTACATTTTGGCAGCACTATAATAGTGTTACAGATCATTGCACTGCTACCCAGGTTTGATAGAAATAGGGATGGACGGTATCAATTTATAAGCACAAGACAAGACAAGACAAGAGACTGCTTGAAAACCAATGTAAGACAAATCCATTGCAAACAAACACAAGAACAACCACTACCTAATGTAGTCAGTACAACACGGAACATGGAATCGGTTGGAAACCAGCCGGCGGGACTTACACAAGGATGATTCAAATTTAATCATGATACCCAAAGAAAATGAAGACTAAACTACCAATCAATCAATCAATCAGGTCAAGACTTGAAAGTCCATGGGACCTTTTTTCCTCAAAACACTCACAATGATACAGTAATATTTATTCAGGGCTTCTGATATTATGCGATGTTGCGATTTCGCATAATTGACCTAAAATCGCAACAAATCACATAATTCATGAAAAATCGCAGAATTTATACAAAATTGCACAATTTAAGAAAAAAAGAGCAAAAATCTCGCTTAATGTTAAGTTTTCCGATAATATAAACGTTATCTCAAGGAGTTTTTCTTTCAAAAGGCGTCAAAAATCACCTGGAAGTGTTTGTTCGTTGATTATACGAACAAACAGGCGTTCTATGCTTCATTTTACATGCTGGGGACCTGGTGCTGGTTTTCAATATTAAGCGAGCGATCATTGGCACGGAATAAACAATCCTTTTATGTAAATACACCAATCACAATCATTGATATATTTTTAAGATGGAAAACTGCTCAATAGTCGCTTGCAATATGTAGTTATTTTGTTCGCAGTGGCTATTCGTACGGCACTCGTACGGCGACTTGTATTTGCTATTCGTACGGGAGTCCGAAGATTTCATAGGATTTCTCTGTAATTCCTGATTCTTGCTTATCCAAATTATTATATTTACCTTTAGAACGAATAAGCGAATCCAGTGAGTGCCCTTTCTTTGAGCCAGATAAGTTTGCGTACTCTCTGCTTACTAAGCGAACGACCCACTCGCGACACTTTAAAAATTGTTTCGCGCTATATTCACGCACACGTCACGCGATTAGAAGAGACCGTACAGCGACTGGTATTTGCTATTCATTTGGGATTCCTAAGAGTATCAGTAAAAGTTATCATTAAATTTAAGAAACGCTAACCTGGTTTTGAATGTTAAAGTTGAACACTTTCCTTAGACAATACTTGTCCAGCCGTACTTTCGTGGAACAGTTTCTGTCAAGATTCATTCGTCACCTTATTGGGAAGGAGAAAATTTAAGTTCGAAGCATCCATCCTTGAACAACTAAACGCGAGCTGTCTGACTTTCTACGAAAGGAAGAATCTAACGCTGAGAAATTCAGCCAACTGATCCTGACCGGTGGTATACTGAACTTAAGCAGTTCCGTGGACTCCCGTATTCCCAACCTGCGTGATGCTATTCGTACGGCCAGAAAGCCGCGAAATGGGAGTTAGACGTATTGGAAGAATTTACCTATTGGACACTCGCATTTCCTTACAGAAATTATGTAGAAGATAACAGAACACACCTCTCCTTCTGACACAGGTATAAATTTTCACTACAATGACTGAAACTGCGCCTACTATAGAAGGAAGAAGAATTCACGTATGAATAGCAAAAATGCGAATAATTCGTACGGGATTACCAATGTGCCGTTCAAATTCATTGAATTACCAAGTTGTCACTTACCCCCCGATCCAAGCCAGTGTATTATAACTATTTATAAGGTATAAGAAATTCTTTTCGCTCATTTTTAACCTTCAGTGTACAAATTGTAGCCAGTTGATCTGTGAAGAAGAGGTTGCGTGACATGTGCGAGTTTATGTAGCTCGGAATTTAAAGTGTCGCGAGTCAAGTGGCTCGTTTACTTAGTGAGCAGAGAGTACGCAAACTTATCTGGCTCAAAGAAAGGGCACTCACTGGATTCGCTTAATCCTTCTAAAGGTAAATATGATAATTTGGATAAGCGAGAATCAGGAATTACAGAGAAATCCTATGAAATCTTCGGACTCCCGTACGAATAGCAAATACGAGTCGCTGTACGGGTGCCGTACGAATAGCCACTGTGTATTTTGTTTTAATAGAAACAAACATCCCCATTATGGATAAGTTTGTTGTTAAAAGGCCGAGCGCTCTTCGCAGGAGAAAAAAAAGATCGCACCTTCCTGTAAATATTTTGGCGAAAGACAGGGCAAGAAAGTACTCCGAAGGAACGTTTCATGTTGACGATGGTCTGTTGGATGTTTTGCTCTTCGTGCAACATAGTGGTTGATCATCTTTGAAAGTTTGTGGTTGACAAGCACCCTGAAGCTGAGTCACACAAGCGGAACACGGAAAAAAATGCGGGTGGGAAGCAACAAACGCTGACTTGGCCAAATTAGCAATATCTGATTGTCAATAATTTGAAATGAGGCAACAAATGATTTATTTCAGCTGTTTATTCATTTCTTTGTGCTCTAATTGCTTCTTGAACAGCAAAACATGGATTGTGCTCCTCTTAGACCTAATAAAACAAGGTTAAATTAGCTAAAATGAAATCGCATAATTTGCCGCATAATAGGCCCCTCTTGCCGCATACTGAGACTTAAAAATGCCGCATAATTTCCAAATTTTTTCCGCACCCTATCAGAAGCCCTGTTTATTCTATCATAATTCATTCAAACTTAAAAGAAATGGCAAAATGGAAGAGCTTTAAATGTATGATTAGAAAATGGTATGTGGCAAGCTAACCAGAATCTACAACGTAGTGTTTTGTTCTGGGTACATGAAAGGTTATACCGTTATCAGGCTTGTATCTAAAGGACTCTTACCTCGCCAAGAAGATTGCTGTACAGGATCTTGAACACCTCATAAAATCCAAATTTGCAGAGACCCTGCATAGAGTAACCAATGAAGGTTGGTGCCCAGCCCTTGGCCAATCCACGAGCTCCATCCTCTCGCAGGGTGACTTTGAAGCCATTCACAATGTTTTTATATTTCCCAGGGTCTACCTGCAAAGTTCAATGATCCTGATTCAGGCTCCGATTGTTTTCATTTGATATCATTACCAACTAGAGCACGATTAATTAGGTTTTGGTTTGATACACTGTAGAGCAGTTTTCAATATAAGTGTTGTGAAAGTTCAACCAAGCCAAAGTAACGGTAATTGAAGGGCAGAGAGTATAACTGACCCAAATGACTTTTCAGAATTGCTTTTTGTTGTTATACAGTAGCTCAGATTTGTAGGACGTTTTGCATGAGGCCTTGAATTCCTTCAGGAAACATTGCTCTAGTGTTTTATGTTGGGCTTTGTGTTTCGTTTGCCATAAAAACCTATGATTATTGGCAAGATTTCTGTTATTATCACAATATAAAGCGCAAAGTAGCAGATAAAATATTGGAGCAACGTTTCCTGAAGTCCTTAGGCGTGTTCAGTGGCCCACCTTTTTTCTTTACTGTAAGCTAGACGTTCTCAGACTTTTTTATAAGGCTCATAGTGAAACTTACTAGATAGCTGTCAGAGACTTTGGAGGCAGCGGTGTCCCCGAACTTTAACTATCTCAGAAAGCAGGTCAGGGCTGAGAACTTTTTTAAAGATTTTAAGTTTAACTGCACATTAGACTGTTCACAGTCCCCCTACTTTTCTGTGGGATTCTCGAGACCGATACGCTTTGATGGAGCTGCCACCATCTTGGTTTGTAAAAGCAAGCACGATCTGGGGAGAGTGTCTAAACTACCGAGGGGAGGGGAGCAGAGTTGGGAAGCGGCGGGAAAAAAAGGGGAGACTGTAACAGCTTCTCACTGTCTCGTGTTCGAGGGGTGCCGAAACTTTGTTGCCTCGACTAATTGAATCAACTAAAAAATATAATCCCCAGAGATAAACACGTCAAATTGAAGGAAATACGATAGTCCTTGTTACAGTACAGTTTCTGTACCATTTCGAAACAAAGTACAGTTGCGAAATAAAATAAACTTGCGAAAGTCTTTCGAGTAAGGATAGGCATGAAAATACATTACAGTACATCAGCTATTTGCAAAGTGAATTTCAATACAAGCGGAACACATGCAGTGAAGCTAACAGCGAAACCTTCAGATACATGCTGCATTTGTAACATTTATTCTAAAATAGCAGTCAGCAATTTCGGGAAGAAAAACAAGTACATTTCCACAGAAAATTTGTTTAAGATCCCGGAAAGAGCTGGAGTTGCCAGCATTCCTCTAGCCGATCTTTTAAAAGCACATCTTGGAGTTGAAGTGGATCCACAAGATGGGAAATCTTCACGTGTTTGCAAAAGCGCTTGCGACGAAAGTCACGATTCGCAATGTTTCAAGCGCTTTGTGTGTGTTGTTTTGCCCCAGAGAATTGTTAAAAACAGTCGTCCCTACAGTTTGCCATCTACTTCAAAGCAGTCCAAAGAGACGGAAAACTGCCGTCTGCCAAACTTCCGCTGATTTTCAACCGTTCTGAACCAGTTCCGTCCACCGTATCGACCCGTACTGAGACGAATATTACACTTAAAGTTTTGTTGGAAGATGCGAGCGGCGATGAGGATGTTTGAGAACTATCAGGCCTCCTAGCCGACGAGACAAACGATTGAAATCAAAACATTCCCCACGATCTTCACAACATTACACGCCAGCCGTATCCACTTTTAGAACTGGCGGTAAAAGATACGTCAGTCTCGCCGTCAACGCTTCAGAACTGCTATTGTCTTATTGACCAATGAGGTGTTGCCGTTGCTGGAGCAACTGGCCTTTTGAACGCGAGACGGTGAGAAGCTGTTACAGTCCCTATTTTTTTGCTTCCCCTCCCTCACTATACTAACACCCACTCCCGCTCCCCTCGGTAGTTTAGACACTCTCCCCAGATCGCGCTTGCTTTCACAAACCAAGATGGTGGCAGTTCCATCGAAGCGTACCAGTCTCGAGAATCCCACAGAAAAATAGGGGGACTGTGAACCGTCTAACTGCAAATCTGCATCAACCACACGACATAAACAACAGAATTTTGTCTACTATTTAACCTACTATTAACTATTATTATACTTGAAATATTATTCTCATGTAACGTAGATTAGGTTAGTTTAGAAGTAAACACACAACCCCACAAGCTAACAGCTTTGATTATCATCGTGTTTAAATAAAGATTATGTATGTATGAGGGAATTCAAGGCCACATGGTAAAATTCCAGCGCATCTGAGCTAAAAACAACAACATGAATCTGACAAGTCATTTGGGTCAGTTATGCTCAGCTTGTCTCTTCAATTGCACAGACCAATCACAAACGATGCAAACAGTTTAAAAAGAACCAATCAGAAATTGAAGCAAATACATGAAACTGGTGTCAAGGGAAACGCATAGGAGTGACCTACAAATGGTCTTAGCTCTGCTTCTTATTGGTTGAGAAAGTGGCACAAGTACTTGTGAACCAATCAAAGAACGTTGAAAAGGAAAACCAAGGTAAATGCGAAATTACTTTAAACACTCAGTTACAAACCACTCTAACACTAAATTCAAAACAGATCTAAAATCACCACAAATTTACCTGGATTCTGCATTTGACCAGATCAAGAGGCACAACAGCTGTGTGTGTAAGACCGCAGCTCAAGATTCCTCCAAATCCACAATAAGCATAGTACTTTGCACTGCCAAATTCACAGCTGTACTGTTCACCTAAAGAGATCCATTTGAAATCGTCATATACATGTACATTGAGGAATAAGAGATAAATTTAAAGTTACGGCTGTGTTACAATCTAAACTAATCCTTGACGCTATTGTTAATAATTGTCAGCGGTCTTACGGCCGGCGGGAAACGAGGGCGTTTCATTCTACTTCATTGTTCATGGGCAAAGTCCGCACAGATTAAATCGATATCGCAAGTTTAATTTGAACGGGCAATTAAACATCAGTGCGTCACCCATACCACGCTTTTACGAAGCGGACGTAAGCTTAACTTTCACCACATTGCGTCATCGATCTTGAACAAACTCCCCGTTCGAAACGAGCAGCAGCTCATTGCTTTCCTTTTGTCTTTGTGTGTAAAACCTCACAAGTATAAGCTTATTACATTTCTTCCGACTTGATAAAAGGAATGATTCAGGCTACAATATAACGAGTTGAGAGTGGACGCTCGCGTGGATAATATTTGAGCAAATACAAGTTGATCGTAGTATTCACATGGCACTAAATCAATCGAATATCTCGGTACCTATGTAGATTTTGGTCGATCGTGTTTCAAACAAGTATCAAAGCGCTTTTTAAACCACATAAAGTAAGACAACTAGTGACTTTTAAATAAAAAATACAACTAATTTCCTAAATACAAGAGGTAAAATAATGATCGCAAAGTAAAAACGCCGGTTTCAAACCTACCTCCGTCAATATTCGGCGCCGCCATTATTCGGCTCGACCGCGGTTGTGAGGCTGGCTCGGACGAGCATTTTGCTACGCTGAATGGAGACCCAAACGGGCTGTTCTTTGATGTTTCAGAAAACCTAGAGAACATCTCTACTTTTTCTAGTGATAAACGACACAATCGGTCAATAATCTCTGTCCTTTTTGAGGTCGAACACCTCAGTCGTTTCCACGTTAAAAGGAAGCCGAGATGGAATTATGGGAAATACGTAACACTGCTAATTATAAACAAACGGCGCATTCGTTGTCGAGAAAGTCCGCAGGTAATATATCTGTGGGCTCGCAACAATTGTTTTTTTGGCCTCTCTTTTTATTTTTTTTTCCTTTTTTTAAAAAGCTATTTCTTGTCAGGAAAAAAGCAGATTTGACAAAAAAGCACTTCTACTCGAAATGTCACATAGTGAGTTTCGGATCCCCATTTATGACAGGCTGTTTATTTGTAAAAATTCCAGATCAATGTGTTGCCAAAATTATATTTCAATAGCAGAACAGAATTAAATTCGGCATTAAGAAAAACTACGATATTTCCGAGTTTTAAAACAAATGTTTGGACACACAATATCCATAATTTACCAGTTCAAGGATGTTTTACAAATCTTAATGTGGCAAATAGAGTAATAATAATAATGAATAATTATTATTGCTGTATTTACCACATTACAAAATATACAGGTGTGTAAAAAAATACATAATTCCTTGGGGGTAAGACAACATTAAAACAATGATTTGCCACCTCATTTATTTAATTAAAATGGATTCAGATATTTTGTATAACATTCTTGCACTCAGACAATGAATATGTTTTATCCAAAACATGTTTGCAGAACTCAGAAAATATGTTGTAGTGTTTGTTTGTTTCTATATATTCGACACAAGAATAAAATCGTTGTGGTTAACTCATTTAACTGAAAAAGAAATGTATTATATAATTAAAAACATTACAAAAACAGACAATGGGCTTAAATGGTTAAAAAATAAAAATTATACCGGTATAAAAATATTGTGTTCTCAGGAAAATATCCTTAAAAATTAACCCTTCCTTCAAATGGTTTTTTGGTCTGGATTCCATACCCCTCTACAAATTCTAATTTAGTCCTGTATATAGTTTAGTTTAAAGCCCTTGTCTTTTGAGAGGTTCTCCCCCCCCCCCCCCCACCCACCTAATCTTCCAATCACCTTCTGTGGGGAGGCAATGGATTTTTTCTTGAAATGCACATAAACATTATGCAAAGTCTTAGTAATTTTGGCATCATTATAACTACTTTCCATTAACAAATTAATGTCATCTTGTTCTATATCTCAAATATGCTTCAATGAAGAAAGGAAAGATGGGTTGGAAAGTGGTGTGACATATTTACATTGAAGCCGTGAATTAGACTTGAAGATGACTATAGCGATACAGACGAAGAGATTCAAAGCAACACAGATGGTGAAATTTGACTGTTAAACTGTTGTTTATCATCTGTAGGCATGCCATAGAGCTTTTGCACATTATACACAATATGTAGACATGCGTTTCTTCATTAAATTGAGACAACAAGAAATATAGGATGGTATTAAATTTTGCCACATTAAAGTTTGCGGGAATTTTTTTCGTGCCATTTTTTTAATTCGCGAAAATCGTGAAATTAAAGCGACGTGAAAATTAGTACCAATAAGGTATTTAGGATGTTTAAAACAAAGTGTTCTGGTACCATTTAAGCAAAAATGTGATGGGAGATGAGAAATATACTCTTTAGGCAAACATCGTACTATCATCATGTTGGATTCAACTGAATTATAAGCTGACTGTTCCTCAACAACAGATCCAACTGTACATCCCCACATTTTAACAATGAATACACTATTGGAT
Source organism: Pavona decussata (assembly GCF_977016875.1). Taxonomy (NCBI): domain Eukaryota; kingdom Metazoa; phylum Cnidaria; class Anthozoa; order Scleractinia; family Agariciidae; genus Pavona; species Pavona decussata. The sequence goes on along the minus strand of NW_028145628.1, from coordinate 513,124 downwards.
TCAATACAATTAAGCACAACACTTAAATCAATGTTTAATATTTAGCATGGTGTCTTGTTGTTCCACAGGCAGCCCAAGCTTGTGTCACTAGAAAGCGTGTAATAATTAATAAATTATTAGTGGGACGATGACCTTTGAGTGCAAGCGGTATTGGGTTACAGGCAGCCATCGAGAATTTAAACGCGTTTTAAGACTTTGTATGGGAAATAAAATACTGTCGCCTCTGAAGCTTAAATAATGCTAAATTTAACTTTCACTCAATAAAATGAATAAAACTGACTTCATGAAGGGAATGACAGTGATTTCAAAGAATGCCCAAAGCAGTAAAATAATCCCCAAATGCACAAGAATACACCACAGGTGGGTCAGTTTTATTCATTTTATTGAATGAAAGTTAAATTTAGAGTTTAGCTTTAGAGTCGACAGTATTTTATTTCCCATACAAAGTCTTATAACGCATTTTTAACATTCTCAATTGCTGGTTTTCACATTACGAGAAAAAAAAACTGAAATTCATAACTAAACACAATTTTGGGTTTTTATCTTCATCACATAAAAGAAAATATAAAATTCCATCAGCTTGCTTGGTTTCAGCAGGATAGCATTTTTTGTTTTGAAAATAGAGCAGTTTGAATTTTAAATTTTTGCGCAGTGCGTGACAGAAGGATTGCTGCTCTAAACATGTCACGTATATATGAAAACATTGATTTGCCTCATGTTTTTTTAGGTTTGATCAGCTAACATGTAATAGAAACGTCTATGTCAATGTGTGAAAGTTCAGCAGAGAGAAGAAAGGCTTTGAAATAGCCAAGGTAAACTCCAGATGTTTTTGCTGGTTTCCGGCCACCATGTTGGTGGCTATGTTGGTGCCCACCAACATGGCGTCCCATACTAAACTCTGTAATTTTCCATGGTACATTTTCTCGAATAACTCGGTTATGAGATACCGCACAGCCCTGTGGCTTTCACACGTTGTTTACGTATCACTCTTCTACGACATATCTATTTCTTGACTTTATCTATAAGACTATTGAATTGTTGAGGATTTTATTTTTTCACTTGCGTGACGATGTGTGAGGTGAAAACCACCAATGGGCTGTCTGTAACCCAATACCACTTGCACTCAAAGGTCATCGTCCCACTGCTACATTAATTAATTAAATAATAAAATTCATGCAAATTAGGATGATTAAGTTCAACACAACAATAGCACGATATTTGAACCAGGAACAATGCCATAAAAACGGTTTTAGATTATGATTAAAAATTTCTAAAAAAGCAACCTTGGGTCATTCCACTTTTTGTATCAACAAGTGACGGCAGGTTGATTAATTTCTCGGAGAATTGGGACAATAAAAACATTAAAGAATCCCTGTCCTCTGTCTGTATCCCCTGATGATAACTGGAGCCTGGAACCACAACCAGTCATCGGCATTCGGAGCGGTGCTTTCTTCCATCTGCTGTCCACTGCGTGCAGTCCTTAGAGTTATTTTGCAGGATTGTCCACGGTTAGGTGGTTTGAATGTTGGTTTAGGTCGAAACCACTCGATAGCGGAAGTTCTGCTGGCTTGAATGAAAACTAACATTGACGTAGGAGAAATATCCTTGAAAGAACCAAGTTCTTGATTCGAAATCAACCTTTGAATCATTTTTCGACAGGCTGAATTGCTTACCCTGGCAGGGATATCCGTAGAATCTTCCCGATTTGCGTTTGGAAACGTTACAGAATATCGTTCTTTTGGGCTGACTGCAGTGGAGCCAAGAATAATCATCGCAGCGTTGACTGTTGTCGACGAGAACAACTTGTTTATGTGACTAAACAAACATTGCAAGTCTTGGTACATTTTCATAGCTTTCTTGTACTCGCTGCTAAGGGATCGCTTTGAAAATTGACGTTCTCTAGCATCTGTGTCCAAGCCATCTTCCACAAGTCGTTTGAGCTCATGGAAAGGAAGTGGTATTTGTTGTCGTTGGTAAATGAGATATTCGATGCAACTGTTCAAAAGTCTCGAATTTATAGACTGACTGACTCCTTCGTTGAGAGTTACCTCAATTTCTACTTCTCCTGTCATGATAGACCGTGGAAATTACGAATATATATTTCTTGCTGACTAGATTTGAATATTGGCGCTTTCGAACACTTTTTCTCGTGCCTCATCCCCAGGGTCCTCGCGATATTCAAAATGGCGGTCCGCCATAGCCTGGGCCCAGTTGCGGATAGCAGTGATACTCTCCCGCTTTTGGCGGGAGACTTACGCTTTTTAGCCTCATCTCCCGCTCTCCTGCTTTGGTACATAAATCTCCCGCTTTTTACGTCGACTATAAATACTGAATACTTAGTGAAAGATTGAACGCTGATTACGGCGTTTTTGTTTTCGTTGAACCATAAAGAAATGTTGAAATTACGGTAGAACGGTGAAGTCGCCCCCCCCCCCCCCCCCCCCACCTGAAGGCCTAAATATAGCCGTAATTCCACAGCCCTCGGAGGCTCTTCGCTGTTGCTGACACGGTGCTGGCTACCCCTGAAGATTTCTGGACGTCTCCCGATTTTTGAACTCCGTGGGTTGGCATGTATGGGATAGGATTGGGATAAACTTGACAAACATTGGACCGATGCTCTTCACGTTTATCTCAATTTCAAAAAGAGTGTAAATTACAATGCTTAGAAATCACCTTGCCTGTTGTGTGGCTGGGATTTTGGCAACAGGAATGTTGCTTTATCGACGCTTTACTCAGTTTTAAGTTTAATTTTGATTTCGAAAATAGATAGGTGACCTAGTCCGTCTAATTCTATATCCATTTTTGAACATGAGTACGTTGATTTTGTACGATTCGATGTGTTGCTGCCCGAGGGGGGGGGGGGGGGGGGTTACTCCTACACTGTTTTTTTTTTTTTTTCGGAGGTCTAAATTTGGAGCTGAGGCTGAACGTTCTTATATTTTATAGTTCTTAAGATGTTCTTAAATTACATAGTATACACTACATGTATTTTAGTAAAACACCGGACGCGACCAGGAAACCTATCAAGGTGCATTGCCTGCTGAGATATGGTATCAAGAACTGCTGATTATGACAAACCGAGATCAGTGTGTCACCATTGTTAATGTTATACAAAACATGCCCTTAAGTATTTTGGTTAATTTACATTTGTTACCTTGATTTTATATACAGATTCCGGCAAAATAAAAACGTTCTTAATCGACTCTCAGCCTGAGGAATGTTCTTAATACGTTCTTAAAATTTGGGTTAATCTCAGCCTCGACGTTCTTATAAAAAGGGTTCTTATAAAAAAACTGAGTGTATACGGGGAGGCTCTGCCCGAAAGGGGTACCATTTGTCAATGGAAGGTATACGAAAGGGGTGCCATTTGTCAATGGAAGGTATACGAAAGGGATACCTTTTCTGCCAAAAATGGTATATAAAAGGGTAAGGGGTCGGACCTGAGGGCGGAGCCTCCCTGTATTAAATTTTTTTTTGAGTAACCCCCCCCCCTCCCCCACCCCCCACGGCAAGAAAATCCTCATTCACCAGTGATTTTACCAAACGGAGAATTCTAGGAAAATTTAGTATTTGTCTTCAGTTTTCCGATTTTGGAAAATGTTCTGTGAATTAGGCGTTTTTCTTTTGTGAACGTTGGCAAAATGTAAAGTTTATCATATGTTTTCCACACGCGGAAAACCGCCAGTCAACGGCTTGTATTCAGAACCGTTTTCTTTACATTTTCCCGCCTGAGTGAACGCGGCATTTATCGTAGGTTTTCTAGCTGTATTTGTTAGCGGTTAACACAAGGTAAACATGGCATTTACTGTTAATTTTGCTGTGCTCGAAAAATTCCTGTGAACACTTTGTTTTCCAAAATGTTTTCAGACGGTTTTCCCAAGAGGGTAAACGCGGTGTTTGTCTTAGGTTTTCTTTACAGTTATATTCACGGTTAACACAAGGAAGACATGACATTCGCCAGCAATTTTGCTGGACTGAAAAAACTCCTGTGAACACTTTGTTTTCCAAAATGTTCTCAGATGTTTTCTTACTCGGAGAGTAAACGCAGTGTTTGTCTCGCGTTTTCTTTACATTTATATTCACGGTTAACACAAGGAAGACATGACATTCGCAAGCAATTTTGCTGCACTTAAAAAACTCCCGTGAACACTTTGTTTTTCAAAATGTTTTCAGATGTTTTCCCAAGAGGGTAAACGCGGTGTTTGTCTGTCGTTTTCTTTCCATTTATATTCACGGTTAATATAAGGAAGACACGATATTCACCGTGAAGTTTGCTGCGCTGGAAAAACTCCCGTTAGCACTTTGTTTTCCAAAGTGTTTTCAGATGTTTTCCCAAGAGGGTAAGCGCTAAGTACCAATCGACTCTGGGACTGCGGGAGCACTCGTTTTACTCACTTCATTTAATATATTCCGGCATCAACTCTGGGACTGCGGGACTGCGGGAGCGCTCGTTTGACTCACTTCATTTAAACATTCATCAATTCTGGGACTGCGGGACTGCCAAAGCGCTCGTTTTATTCACTTCATTTAAATATTCATCAACTCTGGGACTGCGGGACTGCGGGAGCACTCGTTTTACATACTAAGATTTAAATATCCTTCTTTACATTTTCCCGCCTGAGTGAACATCGTAGGTTTTCTAGCTGTATCTGTTTGTGGTTAACACATGGTAATCATGAGATTTACTGTTAATTTTGCTGCGCTCGAAAAATTCCTGTGAACACTTTGTTTTCCAAAATGTTTTCAGACGGTTTTCCCAAGAAGGTAAACGCGGTGTTTGTCTCACGTTTTCTTTACATTGATATTCACGGTTAACACAAGTTTCTTGGTACATGTTGTTTAAGAGACAGCTGCTCTCCAAAAAACTTCATTCAAATTAAAAAAAATAGTAGATGACAGTCAAAGAACAGCTGTATAATTTTTTTTTCATTACTACCAGTTGTTCATGCATGTGATTGACTGTGTTGAAATGCACATGTGATCATACTAAAAATTTAATGACATCTTCCAAGTCACAACTTTCTGAGTTGAATGAAACTTTTGGGTGCTTGGGAGAGGTAACTTGACTGCAAGGTTAAGTTTGTACAGGGTGACATTGCATCAGGGTTTGTGTTAATTTTACTTGCTTACAATCTAAGAGGTTATAGTAAATGAGCGTAATTTGCTTCTTTGCCAGTAGGTAATACTGATAACTGATTGTAGTAATGTTGGTGGGTCCTTTTTTCTCAGCTTTGTTTTTGTATTCTTGTTGTATTATATAGAATTCTGAGTGCTCTTTTGGACAAACTGACACCACATCTAGTTTAGTAAGGTTAAATGAAAGAACAATGTTATTTAATTTCATAGACATTGTTTGTTGGAGTGGAGGATGAAAGTAACTATAAATCTAGAAACTGTTTCTCATATTTGATTTTAGTCTTGTAATACCTCAACACCAGTGTACATTTAAATAAACGATATTGTTGGAATTCAGAGTTGTTATCTTTCATCCTATCATTTAACACTGGGGAGGGAAGTCTTTATAACGTAGTCCGTTGTTTCCCTTAGTTCATTTCAAATGAACAGTTAGCAAAAACCATAAATCGCGCCAAATAATCTAGAGTTTGGCTAAGGGAATGGTGAAGCAGGAAAATCCTCGGAATTCACTACCCCAGAAAATTCCAGAAAACAAGACAAAAAAACGCCTAGCGTATATCGGAATATAAAAATAATTACCATGTGTAAACCGAACAGCGAACGCTGGAAAACACCGTACCAGAAATACAAGAAAACGCGGGAAAGAACGCCGGGCACAAACAATAGGGGGCTTCACACTAGAGCTTGTAAGTATAATCTAAGTGCACTTGAAACCTACTTTGAGTGTGAAGGGGTAAAACCTACCAACTTGAACTTTACTTAGTGACCATGGAAACTTTCGCAGTTCAAAGAAACCGAAGTACGCCGCCAAGTATGGCCAACACCACACTTGAGAACGTACTTGACCAATAGGGAAAGGGAAACCAATTGAAAGCCACGTGCTGCGGTGCCAGGACAGATAAACATTTTGCCGTGAACTAAAATTAATTTAAAAAAAATCAAAATGGATGGTTGGAGATACGCCTCGCAGTTTGAGGACTCCACGGAACAGTCTTTTTTGTAAGTAAACGTAAAAAAGAAAATTTTCCGGCGAGCAGTCGCATTTCTGATTTTACCGCGAACGATGATTGACAGCTTGTGCTTCAAGTGTATACTTTGTCACCAGGTGTGAAGCCAAGTTTTCTAAAGTGCGACTTGAGATTTTCAAGTGCACTTGAATCAAGTGCTTACTTGAAACTAACTTAGCTTGTAGTGTGAAGCCAACAAATTTTCCGCCGGTGCGTTTATCATTCGGTGAACGCAAGAAAATACGTGTTTTCTTGAATTCACACGAATTCACCGTCCTAGAAAACAGCATGAAACAGCAGAAAAACACCGGCGAACGCCGGAATATTCATTATTTTCCGAGTTTTAAAGGGTTTGGTGAACACTGGAAAACAGGCGTTTTCTTCATTCTCTTGAATTCACTGTCCCAGAAAATGTAAGAAAACACAGCAAAACGCTTGTGAACGGCCGATTATTCGCTGTTTTCCGAGCGTAAACGGATTGGTAAACACTGGAAAACATACGTTTTCTTGAATTTACATGAATTCACCGTCCCAGAAAATGTAAGAATACGCAAGGAAAACGCTTGCGAACTCCGGAATAATTGGCTATTTTCCAAGCGTTAACTCATCGGTGAACGTTTGAAAACATACGTTTTCTTGAATTTACATGAATTCACCGTCCGAGAAAATGCAAGAATACGCAAGAAAAACGCTTGCGAACGCCGGAATATGGGCTGTTTTCCAAGCGTTAACTGATCGGTGAACGCTTGAAAACATACGTTTTCTTGAATTTACATGAATTCACCGTCCCAGAAAATGCAAGAATACGCAAGAAAAACGCTTGCGAACGCCGGAATATGGGCTGTTTTCCAAGCGTTAACTGATAGGTAAACGCTAGTTTTCAAGCGTTTACCTACGTTAAACAGGGATTTTCCGTGACGGAAAACAACGGAAAACGCGGTTTTTTACTGGATAACGGCGGTGAACGCGACGTTGGTCGGTGGGAAAACTCCAGTAAACGCCCGGAATACAAGACGTTTTACGAGTGTTAACCGGCCAGTGAACGCCAGAAAACGTGCGTTTTCCAGAGTTCACCGCAATAGAAAACTGCCGGATAATGGAACGAATACTCCAATTCACCGGAACGAAAACTCGCAGAAAAGATTGGATTTCCCGTTTTGGTGAACACTGAAAAATACTGGAAAATACCACATTTTGCGTAAGTTCGCCGCGTGTTTTCTGAACGGTAAAATCCCACTTTTCCTGCCGTGCCCGGGGTTGCTGCACGCCCCGATCTAGTACTGACAGACACGCGTCTAGGAATAGGTTAGAAGTTCATCACTGGATTCCTCATCCATCACTCCTTCAGTTTCGACTAGTTCCCGGTCAGAGTCAATTCAACATTTATTCAAAAATCTCTAGTCCTGCAAGGGGGTGCCATCACGCAAGACGTCTAACTGAATAAAATGAAATAAAGTTGAAAATGATAGCCTTAACAAAAGTCACCTACAAAAGATAACTAAAAGGATAAAAATATCATGGCGTCAATCATTATACAACTTAAAATTCATCTTTGGCTAAACTACTCAAATAAGACTTTTTAAAATTGGCCTGCAGACTTAATATCAACAATGTCGCTTGGCAACGCATTCCAGTCCTTGACAGTTTTGCAGAAATAACTATTCTTATAAGTCTCAGTATTTGGTAGAAGTTCAATGAACTTGTTTTGGCTAGAGTTCCTTAAATGTCTTCTGCGCTTCATAACATAGTCTGGGAAAGCCAGGCCGCCATCACCATGGATTGCTTTGTGGAATAAAGTTAACCGCGAGATTGTTCTTCGTACCTTTAGCGGTATCCGGTAGGTGTGACTCGTTCAGTAGGTTCGTAGCTGTTCCTGGTTCCCGCGTATAACAGTTTTTTAACGAAGCGTGCGGCTCTTCTTTGTACCCCTCTACTTGTTTGACGTGTTTATTTAAATGTGGGTCACAAACTAAGCTGGCGTATTCCACGTGGGGCCGCACAAGGGCTTTGTAAGCTGCCTCTTTCACTCTCTCGGGGCAACTGCTCAGGTTTCGCCGGAGAAATCCGAGTGATCGATTGGCTTTCATGACTTTGTTATTTACATGGTGGCTCCAATCGAGAGTTCTGGACAATTCTACGCCTAGTTAGGGGTGGTGGATGACAGAATCTAACACTTTTCCCCATAAGGACGTAGTTAGAGTCAAGAGGATTTTGCTTCCTCGGTATTCTTAGGACGTGGCACTTACTGGGGTTAGAGACCACGCACATTTGGATGAGCACCAGCGCTAGCTCAAAAAGTATATAAGAAATTTGGAAATCGATATAAACCTCGCTCTGGAGCTGGAAAATTATCCGACATGCACGAAACGGAAATATTTAAGTGGCCGTCACGCAGTAACTGGTCTCTTACACAGCCGCTCTTAGTGTCGTCACGCAACGCTTCTTCTTCTGGGGAGAAGCGTTGCGTGACGACACTAAGAACGGCTGCGTACGTAGGAGACTACGCAGTAACGTGACCGCCGACTAAAGAAACAAAGCAAAAACAAGTGTGTGTCCTTGCATCGCATGAATTATTTTAATTGTTTAATAGTAAAAAATAAAAATAATTTATAATTTATAGTACGGAGCAAAGAACGTGATAAATAGTGATGTACTGCACATTACAAGTGCAATAAATAGTAACATACACAATAATAATAGATGAAGGTTAAAACTTAATGTAAATATAGAGAAGTAACCGGAAAAAGTTAAAATTAAAATTGAAATCAACGCTAAAGTTAAACTAGTTAAAATTTACTATATGCGATAAGAATATAAAAGTATCGCGAATTATCTAAGAACAAAAGACTTGCTTGATAAGGTATGACTTTAAGGACGGTGCCTACTTTTGTTACTGCGCATACGTTCTGTGCATCTCGAGATACTCGGGGTTCCTATGGGTAGTGCCAACTAAAACAGGGATATTCTTGCGCGGTGTAAAACTATGCGGAAAAAGCAGAATTTAGCAAGTGCTCTTGGTATTCAAAAAGGAAAATTGGAGGTAACCATGCATTTTTCAGAAATAATAAAGCTTCAATATGGAAAAAAACGCGATACATTACTTTGTATTTTACTGCTTTTTGAATAATTGTTGCTTAATTATCCCTGAAAAATGCGAGGTTACCCCCAATTTTCTTTTTGGATTCCAATAGCCCTTGCTAAAATCTGCTTTTCCTGCATAGTCATAAACTGCGCAAAAATACTTCTGTATTAGTAGGCACCGTCCTTAAATGACGCTTCAACTCACCAATCTACGATTTAATAAATATTCTCGAAACGATCGGCCTTATAAATATATATTAAATCCCATTAAAATAAATTTCACCCAATATAAAATACTGATTGTATCGTTTCGCTACACCAAAGATATATACACTCAAGACACCTGATATAATATTCACCCAATATAAAATACTGATTGTACCGTTTCCCTACACCAACGATATATACACTCAAGAACACCTAAGATAAAAACTGAAAATACAAGCCTGAGTCTTTAGACTGCTTGCAATTTCGTTGTTAAACACTAATCTACAGCGAAGAATTTACGGGGATCGGCCTCCACGTAAAACTACTAACACAAAATGACAACAACGCCGATGTAAAATCACCAAATTCAAGGTTCTTTTGCAGAACCTTTAAGCACACGACAGTGAATTTTTCGTTTTCTTTTTCTACGTGTTCAACATGAAGCCGTTCCTAATAATTTAGTTCCTCGTAAGTTCGCCCACAATCTTCAATTATAAAGACTTGTATCAATCCAACTCGAAAACAACGACTGAACAACTTACAACAACTTATAAAAGGCTACATGATAAACCAATCTTTTCGTCGAAATCTAAAAACAATACGACGCCATTAGTCTATTGACTTGGCGCGAAAACAACTTAGAAACTTGAAACTAAAAAGTCACTAAGATCAATGCCGTGACAGAATACATGGATATCGTAATTTTCTACAAACATGAAGTGGCAAGGACAAATTTTACGTCAGAGACTGGGAGGAGGGAGCGATAATTTTGTGATTTTCTGTTCACGCCTGCTCAACTCCAAGAGCTGAAATACAAGGGTGCCTTGTGATCATAGCGACTACGTCATGATTTAATAATGAAAACCTAACGAGAAAAAAAAAAACTTTCCGCACAAAATAACCCAAAAAGCACTGATCAGTATTGTGGACTTCAAGTCTAGATACACCAGAAATTCATAAGAGCTTCAGGTTTTTTCTAGCTCTTTACAGTCTACACAATACGGATAAACAGCAACAACCTTTACATACACCTGTACCATCCTAACTAGGTTACTATCATCATAATCATCAGATTAATGATTAATACTGATCAAGGAAGTGCATAAAGTCCATCTTGTTTTGGACTGGCGTCCTGGTTGGTTTTCCCAGGTCCTTTCTGCTGTCTTTATTTACTTTAATCTCCAAGAGGACTGGGCCCTGCAGACTTCTCATGAGTTTAACAGCCTCTGTGATATCTTCTGGGTGCTCTGCTCTCATGGCCTGGGTAAACAGAAATGAATATTATAGCAATTTACATTGTTATATACCTAGGCTTTCACTCAACAAAACGAGCACTGTGATTGGTTGATTCTTAGTCACATGCCCCTGATCAAATACAATTACATACCTAGACTTTCATCCAACAAAACGAGCACAGTGATTGGTTGATTCTTAGTCACGTGCCCCTGATCAAATACAAATGTATCCCGACCGGGATACAATTCCGCAGTTGTTGCCCTCTCAGTTGTTTGTTTGTTTGTTTTGCTGTGATTGTTGAAGGAAAAGTCTAAATATATAACAAAGCACTTTATGTATGGTCCCTCGGGAAACTAGTTCATTCTGTTTTCCCTCAAGTCCTGATGTTTCCCTCGACGTCGTCTCGGAAAACATCAGGACTCTCAGGAAAACAAAACTAAGTGTTTCCCTCGGGACCATATATTAAGGTGGGGGTTCACCTGAAAGCCGTTTTCACGCCGCTTAAAATCGGTCAAATGGAAATATCTTGTTCGCATTTCAAGCAATACAAAAACCCTCCATTCATAACACAAATCAATGATTTGGGGTGTTTTATGAATTTTTGGGTGATTTTTAGGTATATTTGGAAGGAAATAATTTTTCTTGAAGGATTGGTAAAATTAAAAGAAATAAGAAATGTTGAAGATTTAGTGAAGTTTTAAAATTAGAATTTGTAGTTAATAATTAATAGACGGATACCAAGTTAGTCCACTAGCAACCTGGGGTGCTCTTGCGTGGTTATCAACTGTCTGTTAGTGTTCCAAAAATCATTTTCTTTCTTCTATCCATTCTTAAAACCTCTTCAAATTTCACTCAAATTCAGGTAGAGCCCCACCTTAAGTGTACAATTGCAATGTACCTAGGCTCGATTTCCGCCGCTCCCTCGGGGGGTGAGCGCGGGCTCATTTTCCCGAACAGCGGCTGGTAATCGAGCCTACAATGTACCCTCATTCACAGGACTACAGCTGACTCGTCCCCAGTCGTCTCTCTTGTTGCTCCCTGTCGCGCGAGACATCACGCGAGACAAGAGAGACGACTGGGGACGAGTCAGGGACTACAGTGCTAATCCTCTATTAAGCTCCCAGGGGCCTCCGTTGTGCTTTGGAGCTCAGTAGGGCAGTGCAGCTCAGTTGTGGACCAGTTTACCCCTACAATTACGCCAAGCGACTTCCTTGAATGACTGAGTGGCCACAGTTTTAGGTAAGATTTTAAACACGGCCTCCAAGAAAAGCAGCATTTATTGTTTTAATTTTTTTTGCTTTACTTTTATAATCGTAGTTAGGTAGATAGATAGTTGATAATAATAGCTGATAGCTGATAGATAGTTGGAAATGTAGCTGATGGAATTATTGTGCCTAAATAAAGTTATCGTATCGTATCGTATGGGCCCGTTTCTCGAAAGCCCTGGTTATGTTTCGAGTCCAGAGTTATATTTAAATTTTAGCCTACAAACCAGCCCTACACGCTTCATTGTCAAACACATTTGAGGTGGGGGGGGGGGGGGGAGGGGCTGATCTTCGTTTTAGATATGTGTGTCTTCGTCTTAAATCAGTAGGTTTTCGTTTTAGAACAGAGTGTCTTCATTTTAGATCAGTGGCTCTTCGTTTTACATCATAGGGTTTTCGTTTTTAATGAGTGGGTCTTCAGTCTTCGTTTTAGAAACACCCACAATTCAGGGATAATATATTGAGCATGTAGTTTCAAATCCTAATTGCTACATCAATATCACTTACCGCTTTATACCCACAGGCCTTGGCAATACCCACAAAGTCAAATGTTTCGCTTAAACCACAAGTGGGTTCGCCTCCCACTGAAGCATGGGAGCCATTATTGAACACGATGTGTTTAAAATTTGGTGTTTCACTTTGTCCAATGGTCGCCAAGGCACCCATGTGCATGAGCAAAGCACCATCACCATCCAAGCAAAAAACCTCGGAGAAATAAAAACAAGAGCAACATTAAAACGGGGTCCTTTGTACGGCTGAGAAATATTTATAGTGGGAGGCAGCGTGGCCTAGTGGTTGGGTTCAAGTTAAGTCCCGCTCCAAGGCCACGCTTTGTAAATACTGATTTTGCCTCCCACCAGTTGGGATTTTTAACAACTTGAATGTTATTTTTAGTTTGCATATTTATTTCACTGGGTTATAGTGTCCCCAATTAGCGCTACAGCGCTAAATACTTTGTCATTATTATTTTTTTTATTTAAGTAATGTAACAGTTGGTAGGACAACTTGCAATGGGAAGATGATCAGTAACTAAAAACAAACAAACAAACAAGTAATGGCTAATAAACTATGCCAATTTTTGGGATAGAGTAACAGAACTGAAAATTTATAACAATATGACAAATGTACATGAACAACTTAAATTAGCCTGTACAATGCAAAGCACATGGCAAAATTGACCCTGGAACCCGACACATATTGGAGTAACGGCTGACCAACACTGGCTTGATTTTAACTTTGCTTTAAAATGTTATTTAGCTCCATAACTATTGCCCAGTGACAAAATGTCATAAATTATCACATTTAGAAAGATGGATCAGCTTACAATACTGCAGTGAAGGATGGTCCTCCAATTATACAGAGGTATTTTTGCACAGTTTATAACTATGCGGGAAAGGCAGAACTTAGCAAGGGCTATTGGAATCTGAAAAGGAAATTGGGTGTAGCAGTGCATTTTTTAGAGATAATCAAGCAACAATAATTCTAAAAGGTTGTAAAATACAAAGCAATGTATGGTGTTTTTTTGGAAATTGAACCTCAATTATCTTTGAAAAATGAGTGGTTACCTCCAATTTTCTTTTTGGATACCAACTGAATAACCCTTGCTAAGATCTACTTTTTTCCACATAGCTATAAAGCGCATCAAATATCTCTGTAGTAGTAGGTGCCGCCATTAAGGAAACCCGAGTTTCTCAAACTATTCTGAGTTATTGCACAGAAGTTCTGCGCAGTAACAAAAGAAGACACCTTTAATGCAGGCACCATAGACATTAAATGCTGAGTTTAAACTAAAAATAACTAAAACTAAAAACTTGACAGATACCTGTCTGTTTGGTCTAAACTGGGCAATTCCAAGTGCAATAGCAGACGTATGGCCCATTGATCCTACTGTCAAGAAATCCTTTGCATGGCCTTGCCCTTTTGCTGCACGATATTCAAACAGTTCCCGTGACAGCTTACCAGTTGTACTAACAACCAGGTCAGGATCTTTTAGAGAATCAATAATAACTCGTACAGCTCCTTCTCTATTTAGTGGAAATCTAGCAAAGAGAACAAATACATGTTGTAATTGAAACAAACAGCAACACTGTAACAATTTTATATCATCATTAAAAATTTAATTGCTCAGAGATATACAATCCTAACCCCTTATAGATTGATAGACAGGTACCAAAAATACTAAAAAGGTGACCTCCTACAAACAACAATTGTTTTTAAATTATTTATGTGTACCTTAATGTACTGTGGTCCTGGGTCCACTTGCTCAAAGCCCAATTAAGCTAATCCTGGGTTAATGTGTACTTTGATTCGAGTTTATTTACTAGCCCATGCGAAAATTCCTCCAAAAGGTTTTTGTCCCTCAGTTTTGCCTTAAACTTTTCTTTACCATTAGCTTAAAATTAGCCTTAAAAACATCCTTAAGGAGCAAGATGAAAACCTCAGTTAACTTTTAATCGTGGGTAAGCGTTAATCGGCTTCCAAACAACTGGGCCCTGAAGTATTTACAATGTATTGTGTAGTTTGGAAATTGCAGAGGGGAGGACAGGGGGGGGGGGGGTGGGGTGTGTCTCGAAGATTAAAAAAAATAAAGAAAAGTATGAAGCTAAATTGGAATTTCCAGTGGGGTAGGGTACTGGTCTTCGAGAAAATCCCTTCCATGATGAAGGGATGGATATCTGAAACTACACATCGAAAACTTGTAGCACTGCACATGCCTAGTTCAAGGGGATCAGCCATTATTAATTGCAGTCTGTCAAGAACTTTCCTTAGTGTAAAAAACATTTGAAGGATTATTGATACATAATGTCATCATAGTACATACATTTTAGAAATAAAAGGAAAATTTTCTACACAATTTTGCTTTGATTTCAGGAATGGTTTGATGATTAATTAACTAAAAGACAAATAACAGCGGTAAAGAGGAATAGAAAAAATTTCATCCAAACAAATCAGTCCATCTTTGTTTTTGATACATGTATGAGCAAGTCTTTTGCCACTGGAGTTAACGCTTTTAAAATTAAACATAATAATTATTGTTGGATAATACTTACATGTTCGGTTCTTTATCAATTAGCTTGAAGGGTAAGAAGTTTTGCATTGGTACCAGCAGACAGTAAGGTCCTTTGTTTGTCTCCATATATTTTCTTGCAACATGCAATGCCTAAGAAATAATTTCCAAACAAATTGCCACTGCACTTACACCATTTGTTGTCGAAAAATCAATACATGCATGGTTTACTTTTGAGAGCTAGCTAAGGTTTGAGAGGATCATAAATATGGCAGATAAGGTGCACCCTTTCATAGAAAATATCTTGGAAATGTACGTGCAGTACTGCTTAGAAGTAACTTGACAGACTTGACTCCATCTCCGAAACTCAACTCTTGTGTCTTGAACATCATGACATTCGAGTTTCGAGATGCCAGAATTGAGGATCGAGAATTAAGGATTGGGAATTGAACAACAAGGAGCTTTCAAATAATTAGTTGTAAATTAAACTCGAAAAGAAGTTTAAGACATGATTTATTTCAAGAAGAAACAACAATTATAGCAGTTTGAACGCAAAGTGTAAGTATTGATATCTTACTTCGCATCAACCCCCAGTGCGAGCACTTTTCCGTCGAATATGTACACTCTAGTACCTCTAGTGTGCATGAAACAATAATGACTTTTAAACCTTCAGTCTCAATTCGCATTTTGTTTCCATTGGATACTTAATCCAGTGTAAATACATACAGTTACATACTAACAAATTCAGCTTCAAAATGTGCATGGTGAATGTTATCAGAGTACACTCAGAAACACAGCAAAATGAAATCTATTTGTTAGGTTAAGCTCATTGTAGATCATTGTAGGTCATTCCTCATTTTATTATAACTTTGGTGACTGTGATGAATATGCATGAACAATATACCTTAGGTGAAAAAAGCTACCTATAATTTTGAGTTAAAAGAAATGAAACCAACTTTAAAGGAAAATTATACTTTTTTCTCTCAAGCTGATATGTGAGTGCACCATAATTCTCTTGGTGTTTACAGCTAGTACTAACAGTAGTTTATTAGGGGTGGCGAATAGTCCTTCAAAACTGATGGGTCTCGCAAAATATTAGCCGAATTTCACGACTCCCACAGTCTTGTCTTATTAGTGGTTATGTCTCAGAGTCTCAATTCAGTTTTGCAAGACTAAGGAAGTCTCAAAGTCCCGATTTGTTTGTTTGTTTTAATAAATGAAGGACATCTTCTCGTTACTTGATACAGAATTCTAATAACGTAACTTTCAAATTTCTGAGAAATAAAATTAATCCGACCTTTAAATTGTCTTTTAGTAATTTCCACAAAAAGTGCTGTTAACTAAAGGCTCGTTTGTAAGACTTCTGTACAAGCTCATACTTCGTCAAACTCGCATTTCAATATCAAGACTCTGAGAGTCTCTTGCTTGAATTTAAAACACCTTAGAGTCTCGGTCTTGCAATTCAAAAGCCAAAATGTCTCAGGCTCTCAAGGAAAAACACTAGTCTTGCTGTCTCACAAAGTCTAATGCATTTACCATTCGCCACCCCTGCAATATAATATTGCTAAATGACGAACGTATTCTTGTTGCTTGATATAGAATTTTAATAATTATTGTCTTTAAGCCATTACCTGCTCAGCTCCCTCTTGGTAATCAGGCAAAATTTCGAAAGGAATACCTAATGATGCTGAAAAAAGGACGCAAAACAAATGAATGCTGCAAAAAAGGCACAGTGTCCTTAATTTTAATTAATTATGTTTCCCAATGCTAAACATTCCTACAAAACTGTATACAGTAATTAATATAATATATATTATAGAAGCATAACCTCGTTTTTTCCAGAGGAATTAGTGCTTTTTGTCAGGTTTTTGTAAAATTATGATGAGTGAATAGCTGTTCTTGGTCCAAGAAAGCTACAAGTGGCATAACAACCATTTGTAACAAAAGTATAACTTAGATTTCACATTTTTTCAATCAGGCATTAATGATTACTCTGAGTTGAAAAAAAAAATAAAAAGCATACAATGACATATCAAACAACAAATTTATCAAAATTTTTCTACGTGAAATTTTCATTTTTTAAATCACCGTTAAAGGGGCACTCAGTCATAATGTTCAATGTTGCGGCTTTCTTGTCAAAATTGTGGTGAAATTAGTGTCACACACAACAACAAAACTTGAAAACATTAGGCTATCGTTTTCAAGTTGTAGTCCCTATTTTCCTACATCATCCTTGGTTAAAGACAACATTCAAAAACTCATTAATAATTCTTAAGCCCATTGACCTATCAAATGGTCGATAAAACATCACGTGCAGTGCATTTAAAAGCCGGTTTTAAATCCCGATAAAACACTGGTGCTCCTGTTTCAAACATTACATATAAGTAGCTTCAGCTCACTTACATGTACAAACTACTTTTATATCAAAACTGGATTGTTGTTTGCAGGTTTTCACTGATCAATGAAAATTTTAAGCAGTTTTCACGTTTTAAGAATGTTTCTTACACTGTGCCCCTTTAAAGAAACTCATGAATGTACATACCAAGTATCGAGGTTGTGGCTTGTCCCTTAACCATGTGCTGTGGGTCATCCTTTTTGCCTGGCTCTCCTCTCCACCCTACTAACAGCAACATGGGAATGCTATACACTTTTGGATGAGCAAGCGACATCAAAGGATTGGCCATGTGGCCTAATCCTGAGTTCTGGTGAAACAAAACAAGATGATCAGTAAATACACAATAAGTTAAATTAGTCTTCCCTTAGCGTTTTAATTGAGGCCAATTTACAATGAAAGAACCAATCAATTAATTTAATTAAGGATAAAAATTAGCAAAGAAAACACAACATTTCAATATCGCCAAGTGTATCAAAATTTAACCTAATTCAAATAATAATAATATTAATAATTAACTCATGACCTGCTCTAGTGAATTTTGGGAACGAAAATGCGAGAACTTGAAAACAGTAAATGTTGCAATAAGCCTAACTTTTCTCAAGTTTTTGATACAACACCA
This sequence comes from Pavona decussata, assembly GCF_977016875.1. NCBI lineage: Eukaryota > Metazoa > Cnidaria > Anthozoa > Scleractinia > Agariciidae > Pavona > Pavona decussata. Next base: position 495,171 of record NW_028145628.1, on the reverse strand, counting down.
AATTTGGGATCAGCTCTCAGGTTCACGTTTGGTTAAGTTTCGTAGCACCAGTTGCCCAAGCTTTGCGTTTTTAGGCTATTTTAGCTCTATAACCTTGAAGCTGGTTAATATATGCTTTTATCCAGTACATTCCAGCAGGAATTGGCTCAACATAGCGCTGTGGAATAATAA
>NW_028145628.1:445000-490000 GCF_977016875.1 Pavona decussata | reverse complement strand
TTGAATGTTGACATTAATTAGCATATTGAAGGCACGGTTTAGAGGTTCACGCGCCATTGGAACTGTTGATCTTCATACGCAATAGTCTCGCAATATACGCAATAATCTCCTCACATTACTCTGAGGCTTTATGGCAAACCATTTTGGTTGAGTTTACTTACTGTTTGTGTCTCCTCTGTGAAAACATTTGGTTAAAAAAAAGATAATAATAATCAACGGAGTAACTGTACAGTAGCCCTCTACTTTGCATAATACCGCTTCACTTCTGACCTTCTGGCCGAGGCTTGCCGTGCGAAAACAAAGCTTTTTATTCCCCCGAGACTCAATATGGCCGCCGAGTGATAAAGGTCTTACTATTCCGGCGTCCTTTAAAGAGCGCGGCAGATAACAATGCATTCTGTACATATTCTCATTGAATGAGATGCAAATAAGTGAGTGGGTTTTGTGCAGTTACTGAGCTGTACAATGTACAATGTGGCCCAGCCACCTCTGATCACTATGGTTTTCATCTTTTGGCATCCTTGTTTATCCGCTAAGAAGGAAAATAATTTATTTATTTACTTTATTTACGAAATGTATGGATACAGAAATTGATTCGAGTCATAAACTATGGGACGGTCGATGTATCGGCTTCAGCATCTGACCCTCGCCTTGCCGGGCAATTTTTTTTCCTTCTTGCGATCCATTAACATCACGACCTTCGCGAAGCCTAATTAACCCTCAAATTACGCCAGTCGAGATTCGTTAAGGATCTTTCTTGATCTGGCAAATGAAAAGTTTCGATGACTTTCCTTGGCCTTCTCGTCACAAGATAAATACGGGTACAGTTTCCGAGGAAAAAGAAGCCTGACCGCCATTTTGTTTGCGTTGTGTTTACATTCCATACATTCCTGGCATTCCATTGTTAAAGGGACGCAAACATTGATACGGTTCAGTTCATTTCAGGGCATTTTTAAAATTCACACTTCGATATTCTGTTAAATGTTCAAAGTATATGTAATAAAGCAGTAAAAAAGAAAGACGGCAATAAATGTCTTTGGAGGGAAGCGTGCGGTGGTAAGAGGAACAGAGCTTTGGAGCTTACTATCAGTATTCTGCGCAGGGCGGACTAGAATTCATCTTAAACATGAAAACTCATGTTCATGTACGAATGTACAAAGATAAAGAAGCCACATAAACTCGTCATTTCTCGCAAATCTTAGCTGGTGCTCATTTCTAGCTTTGGTTTATGAGTGAAAGCAATTCATGCTTGAGTTCGCATAGTCGCCGAAGCCAGAGTTTTTGTGACGTCACTTAGCAAACTTTCAACTGTACTCAAACTTTTCAGTGCAAAGATTACGGCTTGGGTGCGGTCTCCCAAAATGCAACTCTAGGAAATTTCTACATTTGCCATGTAAGGGGAGTTGGAATAATCGCGACGATGTTTAAAAAACGCGAATTCGTTTAACAATTTAACGTTTTGGGCTGGGTTAGCTCACGAGTATGTGAAACCAAATAAGCATAGCCATTAAATATTCACAGAACAACGGATTCAGGGCAACGCTTTCGATATCAGAAGTCTTTTGTTCGTTTTAAAGTTTAAATCCCTAGATACCAGGATTCTTTTGTCTGTTTAAAAGTTTAAATCTCACTTACAGGCTCTAAGACGCCTAAAGAAAAATTGAATAAAATTATACAAACCTGACGTCCTGGGCGTACAACCTGAAACGAAAAAGTACAAAGACACGTATTAATTACTTTCCTGATTACTTTATTTAATAACTGTGAAGACATTCAAGTTATGAAACAGCAGAAAACAGATATATTTCAGCAATAGGAAATTAAAGCTTACATCCCGGAATTTAAGAGATCCGAGTGACAGGAATCGACTACTTGGAACTGCCTGCGGGCGAAAGAGACGAATATTCATTTATGTTGAGATTTCTTTGCTAAAAATTCGGTGCATTTATTCTTTATCTCGTACGAGGAGCTTACTTGAGCGTGGATAACGTGTTTCGAACGACGCAAAAGCGAGAAAACGACAGAGCCTTTCACGGCCATCTTCGTAGAACCTACTCAGAGTTTCGAAACGACAGAAAAAAAATACACCGAACGTTAATTGCTCATTTATACAATAAACAGTGTAAAACTTACATTTTGATTGGTGTAGTGGAGCTTGTGATTAGAATACAGACGCACGAATGACTTCATTGATTGGCCGGTAATGACCGGCGCACGTGATCAAAGTCTAGAGTCCAGGGCCCAGTTGCTCGAAGCATGGTTAGCGCTAACCCGGGTTAAATGCCATGACAACCTATAGTTTTTAATACCTCTTAACCAATGGTTAGCGCTAACCATGCTTAAGCGCTTCGAGCAACTGGGCCCAGCCCGCCGAGCAACTGAACTTCAGTTTTAGTTTATTGCGCGTTTATACAATGAACAGTGTAAAACGTACGTTTCAATTGGTGTAGCGGAGTTTGCGATTAGAATGTAGACGCATGAATGACTTAATTGATTGGCCGGTGATGACCGGCGCACGTGATCAAGGTCTAGAGTCCAGCCAGCAGAGCAACTGGTCATAAGTTACAGTTTATTGCTCATTTATGCAATGAACAATGTAAAACGTACGTTTTAATTGGTGTAGCGGAATTTGTGATTAGAGTAGTAGACGCACGAATGACTTAATTGATTGGCCAGTGATGACTGGCGTACGTGATCAAAGTCTAGAGTCCAACCAGACAAACAACAAAGTCTAGAGTACAAAAAAAGTTTTGCAAAAAGTTTTGCAAACTGTTTTGGCGACTACCAGACAAACCAAAACAGGCAAAATTTTCGTTGCCAAGTAAACTTTCACTGTACAGTGAAAACTCCGACAATCACGAGTAACTTAAGGCTTGGTTATTTATCATTAAAAGATCGAGACACCCACGTAAAAGAGATCTTGAGATCCTCTAATCTCCCTAGCTCTTGATAAATAAAAGACTAACAAAACTAACAACAAACAAAACTAACTAAACAGCGTCTAAATTCGCATCATACCCACAAAGGTGTGACATGAAGGAGCTAGGGGTCCACTCTTTTATAGCGGAACTTCTCGTTTAACATAAGTACGTAAATAAACCATTTCCGAGTTACTTTGAACCTCATTATGAAAGCGAGGCTAAGTGCAAAGTTTTTGTTATGAAACTAGTTTTCATTTATAGAGCGGTTTTCAATTGAGTGTCGAAAGTAATTGCGTCTTTGCTTTGGTTTGTTTTGCATTACTACGCTCTGTGATTGGTTGATAAAACTCATGCCACTTTCTCAACCAATGGGAATCCAAACCAAAACCAATTCTGTCTTGCTCGGACGTGTTTTCCCGCCCTTGGCGCCGGTTACATCTATTTGCTTTGAATTCTGATTGTCTCGTTGTGTTGTTTATCTCTGTTGTGATTGGCCAGAGTAATTACTTTGGTTTTGGTTTTACGACACTCAATTGAAAACCGCTTTATGCAAACAAAACTAATTTTCATATGGAAAGTTTTGCACCTAGCCTCGCTTTCATAGTGAGGTTCACAGTAACAAATGGCCTTTCGTAATCATCATAACGTACTTATAACATGACTCCTAGGTTCAAACCAATTACAGTTGTCTAACATATTTGGACATTTATCGACTCACGTGACCTATTTTCCTTGATTGACCGCTTGCTAGGGGCCAACGAATAAGCAACAAATAAGTCTGGTATAATGTAGCTTTCTGTGCCACATTCTTGCGTAAAGAGAATAACTGTTATAAGTCGTTTCAGATCACGTGACTTAAATTTGATATGGAGGATTAATAAGGGTACCGATAACAAACCGTCTGCCAAGTTTCAACATTGAACAACTGCTTCCCCTCCCTCCAAATAAAAATATGCCAAACTATAAGGCAAGCCGGAAGCCTAAATACACTTGAGGTACTCTGATAACGCACGGGGCGTCAAAACGCGGTGAGAACATCAGTCACGCTACTCGTCTGCTACCCTGGTCCCAGAGGTTTTTCTCGATTTTTCCCCGCTCGCGTTGGCCGCTTCGCGGCTCTCTCACGCGGGGAAAAATCGAGAAAAACCTCTGGGACCAGGGTACTCGTCTGTGTCTCTTAGTGTACTTCTTTGCTCTCACCAGGTTTTGATGTCATCTGTGCGTTATCAGAGTACAGACGCACGACAAAATGGAATGTTTTTTCTAAAGAGCATCGACTGAAGGCGATACAGTCAACTCTCTCTCAGCGGACACCCTGTAACTGAACTCTCTCTAAGGCGGGATAAGGCGGACAGCGGACACTTTTTTCCAACATGTTGGTTCAAAAAACCTCTCAAAGCGGACACCGGATGTTTTTGAAATTTTATAACATGCAAAGTTCCGAAAAATTAGCGCAATCTGATAACAGTGGTTTTAATAAAATATACCAGACCTTACAATATGTCTTAATACAATATTAAAGTCACTTTTCCCGTCATTTATACAACAACTGAGATGCCAGACTTGCAACGCAACAACAGTGCAGCATTACAAAGTTTTTTTTCGTAGTGAATGGGGTTTATGAACCCTGACCCCACGTACTGTCAAATAACAAACGACACAAACGAGTTTTGTTGAGGTTGATTCACAAATGTTCAAAGTGTGTATGAACTGTGTTGGATTCCGTAAGGAATATATAAAAGAGACACGGCCGGCCCGTCATAACTACATTGTACGCAGTAATTAAAGTAATAAAGCACTGGTTTCAGTTTTGATGCTCGGGTACCAGTTTACATGAACTCTCTCTAAGGCGGACAGTAAATCTGGGACCGAGGGTGTCCGCCCTAGAGAGATGCACTGACCAATGAGATTTTGGCATGACTCAGTGAAAGTGAACCAAGGCAAATTACCTTACTATTCCCCCTGGGGAATACATTACAACAGCGATATACATGTACATTGAAACGGCCACTTTTTGTCAGATCGGAAACTGCTCCAAAACTGGAATATTAAGGCCATGTGGAGAATCGCGAAGAAATGTACTAGCTTTTTTCCTTTTATTATTTTTTATTCTTTGTTATTATTATTTCATTTGCTTCATATTTTATACTGTCAATCAATTTAGTTTAACGTAGTTCCGCTATTGCGCAAATATTTGTCAGCTATATAAGCGTATGTCCCAATGTAAATTTTCATTATACCTGAAGAAGGCTGGTTTGGCCAGCCGAAATATAGTAACCTTTAAACCGTAATTCTACGTTGTATCGGTCTCTGCTTCTTTTATCATTTGTCTTTGTTAAGCCGATCAGATCAACAATTGATCCAACGTATACCAGCAGGATTATCGTCCACGGTTGTTGCTTGGACTTGGCTAAAAGAAAGCCTGAAAAAAAATTGAGGCTTTAGATTTACTGTAACCTACAAAGCACAGAGAATACCCTACCCTACATTTAAAAGCTACTCGATATCACTAAATTAAAGGCTAAGAATAAAATCTAGAACCAAAAGCAAACTATGCATATTGCTATTAATCTTAAAGGGGAAGTATCATGCAAATTGGCTGTCATTTCAAAACCCAAAAATGTTTGTCTGTCGGCAGAAGCAACGAAATAATTTTCAAGTTTGTTATAAATTATCACCTCAGTGCAAAAAAACTGTCGATTAGTGCCTCTGGCAAGGGGCAGAGTAGGCCGGTATGGATTGAAACTTGAAAAATATTACGCTAATGCTTTTCAAGTTCTCGCATTTTTGTTTCCAAAATGCGCCAGAACAGATCACGAGTTCTTCCTTTTAAGAATTGAGTTGATTTCGTTCCTCTCGTCATTCTAGAATTATTTGGCAGGTGATTGAAGGTCTTATTTCATCATTTTGAACAAAAGATAAAAAAAAAAAAAAAAAACCATGATACTTCCCCTTTAAGGAAGAAATGGAATAAACGATTCTGGTCAATTTCTGACGCGAGATTTTGGATCTTTTCTTGTCAATCCAACGTAAACCGTACAGCATTTTCAACAAGACAGAGGCTCATTCTCTACTCCAGAGCTCGTCCCTTTTGCGCATGCCTGACGTAGTCAAAGCCGAGCGGCTCTGGGATCGAGAATGGACAGAGGTTAAGTTTTAAGATGACCATATGCATGGCATACTGTTCCTCTGATTACCAAGTATTCTAGTTATATTACATGGTATTAACACGTCTATGATATTTAAAGGACCCTAGTCAGCCACCGCCATTTTTGATGCTATCAAAATTATTGATATTGCATGGTGAAGTGAAATCTTATTGCTTTATTGTAAGTTGTGTTCCTGAAGGTATGTTTCATTATCTTTAGTAGTTTCACAGTGATTTCGTCCATATTTTCGACATGCTCCGAATAAAACATAACAGCCAAACTCTCGCATATAAACAAAAACAAAGGTGTGGCTGACTAGGGCCCTTTAAGTCGCCTCTTGTGAAATATCATTACATGATTATGACTCTGTAACAGAGCCGAAATATCAACTATCTTGTAATAAACCCAAAACTTGGTTTCTACAATGATATCAATTCTCGGCCTTGCTTTCAGTTCATTTTGTATTCAAAATTGTCAGATGGCTCTGGATTTAATACGTAGTTATATTGTAGTCTTTCAAAAGCACTTGCACTTAGACAATCTTTACTTAATGAGAGTTTCGACCACCTGTTAGCAGCCTATCTGTCGTCATAGCATACCTCACCTCAAATTTGCCGAAGAGCAATTATTGTATAGATGTTCCGTCGGAAGTTCCTTCAGTAATTATCAAAAAACAAAAATTCTGTTATCAACGGAAGCCCTATTTACAATGTTAAAAATTCTAGAAATACTAAAAAAATCACACACATCGAAATGATAGAAATATAAAACTATTACAAATCTACAAAACTACAAATTTTGATTAAAGACCATGCCGCCAAGGTAATGAACCAATTCAAAAATACTTTAGCACTGTCAGATTGGTATTCTCATTGGTAATAATGCTGCTTATGTTCTTTATTACAAAACTAGTGATCCAGTGTTCCAGATAAGAGAGAGATCTCAGGTCAAAAACCCGAGAGAGCTTTCTTCCTGACCCGACAAAATAAATGGTAAACTTGAGAAGATTTGGAGAGAGCCACAGCTATTAACCCCCGAAAATTCCTCATTTTATTAACACCCTAACCTGGAAAGTTATCTGGAACACTCGTGATCATCTGCAGACTTTACACGCTACGTGTTCACGTCATTGGTTTCACAGTAAAGGTCAGCTAAGGTCACCTTGTAAATCAAGGCTGCTTCATAACAGGGGCCCAGGAGCCTGGGGCGCCCAAGAAAATGCTTTGGGCGCCTAAATGTTTTGCAGCGGCACCTAACGCTTCACATGTTGGGCTCCTAACGTGTCAGCTTTTGGCCTTGTGGGCTCCTTGAAATTTTTCTTAGGTTAAACAGCATTGTTAATGTTCTAAATTTTGGATAAAGAATGCAGGAAAATGTTACACTAGATTTTGAGAATGAGCCATACTGTAGAACATGCTCTCTTGGTTGGCTAGGAGAGTAGACAGGCTGTCTAACTCAGCTACATTTCCATTCCTTAACACTAAAATCAGATCACAGTCCATGATAGTGTTCAATCTATGGGCTATGATTATCACCGTGGAATTCTTCAGTTTGTCGTGGACTGTATTCCAGATGGTTCGCTCAGTATTTGGATCCACGTGCGCTGTAGGCTCATCCAAGATAACGATCTTGCTACGCTGCAACAAAGTGCGTGCCAAGCAGAGTAGTTGCCTTTCACCGACACTCAGATTTCCGCCCCCCTCGGTTAACTGATAATTCAGCTTTCCCTCGAGGTTTTCTACAAACGATTTCATGCTGACGTCATCCAAAGCATTCCAAAGGTCACAATCTTCGTACATGTCCAAAGGATCAAGATTTCTCCTCAACAACCCACTGAAGAGGACGGGTGTTTGAGTAAGCACTGACATGCATCGTCTTGTCTCTTGCAGTTGAACGCTGTTCAGACGAACTCCGTCTACTTGTAGATCCCCCTCTGCTTCGGGCATGCGTAGAAGTGCTGCAACTATTGAGGTCTTTCCATCCCCTGTTCTGCCCACAATTCCTATCTTGGTCCTGGCTGGAATGTCAAAGGTCAAACCTTTGAGCACTAGTGGGCCGCCGGCATAATACCTCATGCAGACATTTCTGAAGGACACGTTGCCATCACGTGGCCAGTTCGTGTGTGGCATGGTTTTAATCGCGTATCCTGGTTCAGATTCCAAGGCGATGTAGGCTTTTACTCGTTCTACTGACGTCATAAAGTTTTCAACGTCAGAAAACTGCCTTATAGCAAATTGGCACTTGTTTATAGATTCCACCACATAGGCCAAGGAAAGACCGATAAGAGCTATGAGAAATAAAGTAAAAGAACGAGTTAAGGCCCACTTCAGAAGCGGAACTTTTCATGAGCCGAACCTAATACCTTGTTATTAAGGAACCGTTCATTTTTTATGAGCATGGGGGGGCTGGTGGGATTTAGGGGGGGGGCCACGAGAAAAAAAATGGCACTAAAGGGGGGGGGGGCTACCAAAAAAAAATTGAGTGAAAGAGGGGGGGTCACCAGCAATAATTGGCTCGTAGGAGAAATTGAAAGTGGCTCAACACAGAAACAGATGAAGAAATTGAATGTTATTTCAATTTTATTTAATGCGATTTTCCTAATGGGTTTTACTGCGATTTTAATTTGTTTTACATACTGAGGTCGAAATCTGCATTTTATGTTAACAACAACTGAGGAAATGAAGCATATCTGTTGGAAAAGCAATAATGAATATAGACTGAAGTAGACACCTTTGTTTGTACAAGTTCAAATTAATATAAAAACGTAACAGTCTCAATATTGAATCATCCGTGGGGGAGTAGTTTTCTACAAAGTGGTTGTACTCAGAACTATATCAATAGATTGTTTAATGTTCTGTTTAATAGTACTCACTTTTATAAAGACTGTTGATTAGTAAATTATTTGAACCCAGGAGTATCAGTAGACTCAGTAGTATGCCTAGTGTGAACATCCAGATTAGTTTTAATAATAGAACTGTTGTTGGTGACTTCAGTTGACGGTAAATCTGAGCCGTAGGCCATCTTCAGAAAAGCTTGTAACTGTCATTTTTAATAGCAGTACTTTAATATCCAGGTGTGTAGGAGGGGGGGGGGGGGGGGGTTTCGAAATAATCGCGGAAGAAAAAGCACAATGAGGAGGTTGAACAACTACATGAGGTGTACCATGCGAGAGAGTAGAATGTCCGCCCTGGTTCTAATGCATATCAAATATGATATGCCTGTCAATCTTGACGAGATAGTCAATTTGTTCGAAGGCCTACACCCGAGAATGATGCAGTTTACCAGCTTGGTGTATGACTATCAGCAGATCGAATAGCTATCAGAACTCGACAGGGCGCGGAATGTACATTGAACTTTCTTGTTTAAGTTGAAACAATTATGCCGTAGAAATGATGAATATAGCTCACAAAGCTGCTGTAAAACAAATTTGTGATTTGCCTAAAATGGGTCTCAAAATGCAGGAAACGAGGTTTCTGGGAACCTAGATTTTCAAAAATTTCCGGGGGAGCATGCCCCCGGACCCCCCTAGTAACAACGCCTCCGGCGCTCAGCAAGATTTGGGGCTCAACGAACACCCCTATCTAACCCTTGCCTACGCGCCTGATATCTGTGTGTCCGCTGTTTTTTTCTGTTTAATATGACTCGTAATCGTTGATTGGTATGCTTCGATCCGTATTTTGTTAGTCAGATCTGTACGTGTATTAATTGTTTCTACTCGAAGGGGAGTAATTTCACGTTAACTATTTGCTTGATTAATTTTTATAGTTCCCTTGAGAATCTAAATGGAAATTTAGGGTTTGCCGTTGCCGTAAACGTGTTGCTATCTATAAAACGTTTTTTTTAAACAAGAGAAATCTTTACCTAAGCAGAGAACGGTAACTTTTTAATAGTACTGTAAAGAAATCACAGTAACAATAATTTTACGTTTAATTATAAGCAGTACATAAGCGTTTTGTTAAAGTTAGGAGTATGATTTGTTTCTGGTTGGGCGGGAGGGGGGGGGGGGGGTCATCAGAAAAAAATAGTTTCTGCTTGGGGGGGGGGGCCATGTGGAAAAAAATTGCATGCTAGGGGGGGGTCATACAGTTTCGTAGTGGCAATTAACCAAATCCCACCAGCCCCCCCATGCTCATAAAAAATGAACGGTCCCTTATGTACATGAAAAGTTCGATGCCTGAATGAGTTAAATTCCAACGGGTTTTATCCGAATTCAAAACAGAACTGGGCGACAGAAAAACGTTATCTTCATGCTCGCCTCGAAACGCTTAATCCTCAAAACTCAGGATTCTTCAACGCATCTTCTAATTGTTAATTCCCTTTGATTTTTTTCTCACAGATAATTGATTCAAACGGGAAACATGGTAGAAAAGCAAAATCGACTCAATAAGCTTGGCTGAAATTTCACGAATGCCAAAAAAACATTTCGAATTTTTGGATAATTTTCTTCTCTTATTATGGCAAATTGCAATTGCATTTGGCGCATGAAAAGTTCGGCGTCTGAATCAACAGGCGCAATTATATTGATTTGGGTCGGGAAAATTCTAAAAAAGTTCGGCTCATAAAAGGTTCGGCGTCTGAATAATACGACTTTGTTCAACACGGGTGACAGTTAAATAAAGTGATTTATTTATTTTACTTTAGCATAACTACATCTGGTCAAAAAAGCTGTGGCCTCGGATTATGTTGTTAAACTGGAATTTGGAAATCTTGGTTGGTTCGTCTGAGGAGAAGGGAGGTCCACCACACCAACCGATCAACCGACTGATTGACCGATCAACAAACCGACCAGCTGGCCAACCATCCAACCACCCAAACAATCAACTAATCAACATACCAACCAATTGACTCATCAATCAACCAACCAACCAACCAACCAATCAATCAATCAATCAATCAATCAATCAATCAATCAATCAATCAATCAATCAATCAATCAATCAATCAACCAATTGACCCATCTATCAACCAACCAACTAATCAATCAATCGATCAATCAATCAACCAACCAATCACTCAATCAATCAATCAATCAACCAACCAACCAATTGACCCATCAATCAAACAACTAACCAACCAACCAATCAATCGATCCATCAATTAACTAATCAACTAACCAACCAATCAACCCATCAATTAACCAACTAACTAACCAACTAATTAACCCATCAATGAACCAACCAATCAATCAATCAATCAATCAATTAACCAACCATCTAATCAACCAATCAACTTATCAACCAAGACACTAACCAGCCAACCCACCGACCAACCGACCATCCACCCAACTGACACAACTAAGCAACAAAGTGACCAACCCACTAACTAACCAACCATTGGTCAGAAATATTCCGTGAATAACGCGGTTGGACAATAACAAATGCATCTTGGATAGTAATTAATTATGAAATATGGCACAGGAAGCTAACATGCAATTTACCTGCATTTCCTGAAAGAGCAACGGAACTAATTGCCACTGAAGCAACAAATAACGATGAAAGAAAATCGGTCCTGAAGCTGAGCCACCGAGCACTGGACACTACCAAGGTGAGATGGCGAGTGTGATCATCTTGAACCCTGTGGAAGTTGCACAAATGGAGCAGTTTTTAGTGGGGTGTTGAAACTTATTGCGCGTTTGCTTTGGTTTTGATTTACTACGCTCTGTGATTGGTTAATAAAACTCGCACCATTTTCTCAGCCAGTGAGAAACAAACCCAAAACCAATCGTGACTTGCTCGCACGCGTTTTCCCGCGCTTGGCGCCGGTTACACGTTTTTACTTCGAGTTTGGATTGGTTCACTGCGCTTTTACTTTTGTTGTGATTGGCCAGTGTAATAACTTTTGTTTTGGCTTTAGGACACTCAATTGAAAACCGCTCTACATGGAAAATACACCAGCGCGCATTTTCGGGGCGAGGTAAATATCCATCACTGGCCACCGACACTGAGGTGAATACAATAGCACGAAAATGATGATGATTATTAACTCATCTATTCCTTCATGATTACAATTTCCGAGCGTAAATGACCGAAACATGTAACATAAACTTTTGTTCTCTTGCACTCTGTGATTGGTTAAAGAAGTTCGCACCATTTTCTCAATTAACCAATGGAAAGCGAAACCAAGGCGCAGTGCTCGCACACGTTTTCCCGCGCTTGGCCCCGGTTACATGCATTGCTTTGAGTTCTGATTGGCATATTGCTCTGTTTGCGTCTGACACTTAATCGAAAACCTCTCTGATGTTTGTGGACATAAAAACACTTTATACTGCTCAATCTTTGCGGCTCTCTCACCTGTATAATTTCTCAATGAAATGCTTCTCCATTCGTCGCGTCCGAATTGTATCCAATCCGTCGATCGTCTCAGTGAGGTGTGCAAACACTGGACTGCGGTGGATGGACTCTAGCCTCTTTAATTCACGCGACGTATTTAGGTAGTACTGTATGATATAGTAAAACAACACTAACACAGGGGCTAGAGCAAGGGTTACCCAAGGATTGGTAATCGTGGGAATCAAAGCAGCAGAGCACAACAGCAATAAAAACTGGATAGCCGCGAGGAACACTTTCGGTAACAGTTCATCTAATGAGCCCATGTCCTCGGAGAATCTGTTTAGAATTCGACCCGCTGGGTTGGTGTCAAAAAACAGGACCGGTGCTTGGAGCACGCTGTTTACCATTTTATCATGGAGCTTTTCTGATGCTCTGATGGAGATTTGAAAGAACGTATACGCTCTGATAATGGGGAAAAGAAAAGCTGCAGATGCCAGAGAACCATAGATCACAATGTTCCTCCTTTTTTGTTGATCCACGAAGGACATTAAAGTGTATCTGGAGAGAAATGCGTCCGGAGCAACCATGATCGCTGTAAAAGGAGAAACAAATAAGCAAGTAAGCAAGCAAATAAGCACTCGAGATGATATGTATGTGATACTTGAAAGGGGAAGAAGGGGGGAGGAAGGAAGGGGGGGGAGGGGTGGTGGACGGGCGCTGAAGCCAGAAATGACAACAATTCTAGAGTAATGGAAATAATATGATGGAATATGTTAAGCCTGGTGAATAAATGAGAATGGTGTATTTATCAGTAAATGACACAGGCATACTCGGAAAAATTTCCGAGTGATCCTATCAGGAGTCAAACCTAAGACCTTCCGATTACTAGTTCGGATGCTCTACCACTGAGCTACAGGAGACTCGTGGGAACTAAGACCATTAAACTAGGTTCATGGGACAAACATCCTGCATACTGCTAGGATTGGAATGTCAATGTGTGGCATATGTGCAAAGGGGTAGTATGCCGGATGTTTGTCCCATGAACCTAGTTTAATGGCCTTAGTTCCCACGCGTCTCCTGTATCTCAGTGGTAGAGCATCCGAACTTGTTATCGGAAGGTCTTAGGTTCGACTCCTGATAGGAGCACTCGTATTTTTTTCCGAGTATGCCTGTGTCACTTACTGATAAGTACATCATTCTCAATTCTGGAGTACTACTGACCTTGTGTGAGGAGGAAAAAAGCAAATACAAGGATTATGACACCAGAGGGCAACGCAGCCCTAAAGTAATCCCAGTACAGTTTCGAAGTAACGGAACCGACGACTCTTTCCTCCTTTGAGAGTTCCAGGTGCTCAACAAGGTCGCCATCACCTGGAGTAGAGCTAGTGTGGTCTGCATGGCCCTGGCTAGGGTACTCGAGTTCTTCCCTCTCTTCGCGTGTCTTGTGGGAGGCATCTAAGATGACATTCAAGATGTTGCTGTCTTTCAGCTCAGAGTAAACGCCCTTCCCCAGCACCGAGCCCTCCTCCAACACGATCACTTGATCTGCGATCTTCATGTGGTTTTCGTTGTAAGAGGCCATAACGGTGATCTTATCTCTTAGCAATTGACGAACACAATGGTTAAATATGTGTTCGCCAACCTTGACATCAACAGCACTCAAAGGATCATCCAATAGATATATATCTGCATCCGCGTAAACCGCGCGTGCTAAGCTGACACGAGCACGTTGACCTCCACTTAGCACTACGCCTCGTTCGCCAACAAATGTCAGAACACCGTTGGGCAGTCTTTTCAAGTCCTCTTTAAGAGCACATGCCTCAACCACTCGTGCAAATTTTCGTTCGTCATAGGCATTTCCAAACAGAATGTTCTCTTGAATAGTCCCTGAGAAAACCCAGGCGCACTGCGAAACATAAGCAATACTTCCTGTGTAGTTGATCTTCCCGCTGGATAATTCGATCTCCTTCACAATTGAAGCAAGTAGCGTCGATTTTCCACTTCCCACCTGACCGGTGATCACAGTCAAACTCTTGTCTGCCATTTCAATGCTAACGTTTTCAAGGATGGTTTTATCGACGGGATCTGTCAGTTTGTATGTCAAGCCTGACACCACAAGTGCTTTTCGTGACCCTTCCAATGGTGGCTTTTCTACATCCTGGTGCATTTCTTTGTCACCAAATGAGGATTCCCTCAGGAATATCAGAGGTGAACCACAGTCATCACTCTTCGTGAGCTCATAGTCGACATCCGTAATCCTACAATCCTGCTCATTTTCAAGAAAAGGTAAATTCTTTAGCTGTAAAAATGTTTCCACCCGTTTCAGAGACACAAATGATTCAAGAAGCGTTGAGATCGCACATGTCATCCACATCAACACGGAAGTCCGCAGCGTGTTCAGGAAAGAGAGAAGCATGAATGTTTTTCCTGGAGATACATGTTTGCCGGTGAGAATAAAGGTCATAATAGATAAAAACAACGCCACAGGACCTGTGATTAAAGTCAAACACTCAAGCACTGACAAAGGTATGTTTTTCGTGCGTATGATGGAAGTTTCAGCCCTGGAACCATAAAACAGAACATTAGTGTCGACTAGGGTAGGCCTCAAAGCAAGAGCCCATGTCTAGAGGCCTCTATCTGTATTAATTCCTGAAGTCAACCCTATCTCGAGTACCGTATTTATTTGATTAAGTGCCCACCTTCAAATAAACACCCACCTCCAATAAGCGCCCACCCTGAAAACCCAAAGAGTAAAAAAACGCCCACCCCACCCCTCCCCTCCCGACAAAAAATAAATCTACTTGGGAAAGGATTGAGTCTAAAGCCCCGTCTACACGAGCAATTTTTATGTGGCAATTTTTATTTGTCCGTGTAGATAGCTTGACAAATATTTGTTGTCAATTTGCGTCAGTAATAATTTCGCACAGCAGAGATGTCCATGGAAAGGCAAAAAGCAAGATGGCAAAAGTCAGAAGACGGGCCAGACGTTAAAAAAATTGTCACATTATATGTGGCATCTCGTCTACATGGACAATTTTTTTATGTGGCAATTTTTATTTGCCACATAAAAACTAACACGCCAGCTTTTCAGCAAATGCAGTTGTCACATAAAAATTGGTCATTTTTCATCATCTACACGGGCAAATAAAAATTGCGACATAAAAATTGCTCGTCTAGACGGGGCTCAAGACTTAGTATGAGAGAGCAGCTCGGGGGCATGGGTTTCTGTCAAAAGACAATACACCTGAAAACACTAAGCAGCTTGGGGGGTGGGAGGCAACATTTTTATTCTCAGTATTGAACTGGATCTGCAAAGGAATGTATTGAAAATTATTAAAAACATGGTCATTGGATAATGCAATTCCAGAGTTTTGATTGGCTTAGCAGACATGGTATATGACAGCCATTATACCATCTCCAGTCGGAAATAGCGACCATCATATTGTTTGATGGTTGTTTTTGCAAAGAAAAAACCAGCAAGATCTAGCAATTTTTAATGGTTCTTTCTTTTTTGTTTTTAATAATTTGTGGCTGAATATCATTTGCTCTAAATTAAATTTGAGACAGGGGCTGGTCTGACCAGCCCCTGTCTTAAATTTAATTTAGAGTAAATGATACTCAGCCCGGCGGTCCATCTGCAAAGTTGCATGAGGGGGTGCCCTCAGGAATATTCAGGGACAACTGGTTTCAGACTGCCATTGCTAGCTTGCTTGCATTTCGCTCACTACTCCTTTTGAGTTTTCACACCCCACCCTCCCTCCCTGTGGGGTAGCCTTACTTGAGCCCTCCACAACACTTACCCTCTCATTTCGTGCACTCTCTCTCTGTAGTTGTCTTCCCACGCATTTGCTTTCACCGCACGGATAGCAGTCACAAGCTCATTCATAAGTGAAATACGTTGGTCTGACTTATCCGCAGTTTTGCGACGCAGAATGGCGCAGACATGCGACAATATAAATATGCATGGGACGGCCGTCAGTACAACAAGAATTGACATTATCACTTGCCAGCCAATTAAATGCAAGAGCAAACCAATGGTAATCGGGACTTCAATTATTGATAGCGAGGCTATAGATAGAAATTTTGGAGCCATCTCAATCCTCTTGACATCATTGGATATGAGGTCGATCACCTGACCGGTCCCAATCTCCTGTAATTTCGACTGACTAAGTAGTGGAATCTACAAAAGAGATAAAAACCACAAATGTTACCTTAATTATGTGCAGCTGCTTTAATCCATAGCCTCTTCAGGTGGAGGGGAGGGGGGAGGGAAACAAGGGGTCATTTTACAATCAGTCCATTCTAATTGTTACTACTTATCCAAACATGCTACACATGTACCTATCCAGGATTCATCATGCAGTGGGTGAGAAGGGGAATGGGGGTAGGGGCAAGGAAAAATTGATGAATTATCAGCTGGATCTACACTACCTATCAGGGACTTCATGAAGCAGACTGCAGTTAGTGAGTGACAGCTGAAGAAATTACACTCACCTTGAAGAAAACTATAATTCCTTTGACAGCACTACAAAGGGAGGGGGAGTAGTGGGGAGAAGAGGAAAGGAGGGGGAGGCGAAGAAAATTCATGAATCATTACCCATTAGGTAATCATTACACTACACTACATATTAGGGACTCACTACCTAATAGCGAGTCTATTATTATTACCTTCACTGCCTATAAGGGATTCATCTAGCAGTGAACAAGTGACAGCTCAGAAAAATTCTCTCACCTTAAGGAAAACTATTCCTTTGACAGCACTACAAAGTCTTATTCCCAGCACCTCAAATTTGCAAGTAAGAAAATGGGAAAAGGCAGCCATTAGTCCACAGAGAGGTAAAATGGCCGCCACAATGAAGGCCATCTTACGGTCTTTTTCAGAGGCCATAAGCAGTTCTATCAGCGTTCCAAGCAACAGAGGCTGGATAATCCTCCCTGCTGAATAGAACAACAGAAGACACCAATAAAAGGAAAACTCCTTCCAAGGAATCGACTTCAAAACGCTTTTCCATAGCTTTGCTTGCTTCCCTTTTTTGCGACTTCTCATAACATCATCATTCCACTGCTTTTGAAGGTTCTCTGTAAGGTCACGTGTCCTATCATCTTTGTGAAGAGGAAATATGTCAGACTCCTCTAGTGATCGCTGGCGTCCAGCTTTAAAAAGGCTGTTCATCCACCAGAATGTCACAAGTGAAAACACACTCGCACTAACCAGAGGATGCTCGGGTTGCTCGTTATCACTTTCATGATCTGGTACTTTCTCATAGTTTGTCTTTGACATGATGCTGTTAGGCAAAAGAAGAATAATATTATTGTAACATTGTCAATTATGAATATGGCGACCTCTAGGTGGATGTTACAGATCAAGCATGAGAGGGGTGTTTCATCAGATTCCAAACACCAAGTCAGTAGGTTGACTAAACAAGGCACAGCTGTAGCTACCGCAAGAAACTGGACAGTTACTGCATTTGTTTATATTGCTTTCGTTTTATCAAGTTGTTATTTGTTTGAGAAAAGCCGATAATTTATTTTAGGAATCGGCTTACAGCTGTATTTAAGTAACAGTTTTCCGTAAGTAATTTGTTTTTAGTCTTTCGTAGAACTGTCTAGAAGTTTCTAGAAAGCGCGTAATTTAAATTGCGCGCGCTCTTGCCAATCACGACAGGGCACGCGACAGTGCAAATCAAGTAAAAAGTCAAACTGTTTTAGTTTTTTCGTCACAAGTCACAAGTCGTAAGCAAGTTCAAAAAGTTAAGTCACAAGTCGTAAGCAAGTTCAAGAAGTTAATCAAGTGCAAGTCAAGTTTAAGTTTTAAGGTGCAAGAAAGTTCAAGTTAAAGTTCACCAAACTACAGTAGAAACTATCGTTCCAGTAATTCGAAGGCAGTATGAAGTTCTCACGGCGTTGACAGACAAGTTGAAGTTAATTAGAGGTCTGGAAACATCAGTACAAGAGACTGTGTTCTTTACGAATCGCTGGAGTGACAACAACCAAGTTATTTCAATCAGACCTCAAGGTGTTTGGTAATCAGATGAAACTGTTTGATATTGCTTCTCAATGCATTAATAATTCCTGGGGAAATTGAAAGCAAAAGATGACCAAATTTTATGGTATTTGTGATCACATTTCCAAACCTCCTTCACAGTTGCGATTTGCTTTCTTTCTTTCTTTCTTTCCTTTCTCTTTGGGAATATTAATGAGATTGAAGTTGCTTTTCTTAGATTTTTTGTCATTTTGGATGATTATCATGAGTAACAAATCCAATCTATAGCCTTACACATTAATGTGCACATTGCTGCATATAAATTGACTCGTTTGATTTTCGGAGACAAGTTGAACTGCAATTTTGTCTTTCGTTGCGGATAGACAGTGTAGAACTTCAGAAATTGAAGGAAGGCAAACTTAAAGAAATGCATTGGGATGTGACAGAAACAGAATATTGAAAAAAAAATTCAAAAAGAAGATTTATTCGCTTAGAACCCTTAACTTCCCTGCTGTCACATCAGAAAAGAGGTTAAGGTTTACCACTAAGCGATACTATCCTAATTAAGAGCGACTTTCTAGAAGATCCTCATATTCAATTTTCGTCTAACAAATTAGTTAGAAATGTTGCTTTATTGCCTTCGTGGAGATAAGTCTCCCACCAACTTCTCTTGGCAAGTATTAGAAATAAATATGAAATACGAACGGAGAAATTTAACTTTCTTAAAATTTTCTGCTTCAAACTTTTTGCACCCCGGGCTGTGCTTGAAACCCAGTGGCGAGAATCATGAATTTTGTGGTGGTAGTAGAAGTAGTAGTAAAGCTTTATTTCAACTCGGATTGAAGAGTACCGTATAACCATTACATTGATGAACAATATATTGTTTCATGTAAATCTTAATCTTTCTTTGTATAAGTAGTTGTTGTATCATACCATTGTTATTCTAATTTTTCGCTATATATTGTTCATCAATGTAATTCCATTCGTAAACTGACGATGGCACAGGAGTTGCCGAAACATGTCTTGCAAATTTTAAAGCCTTGTTCTCT
Organism: Pavona decussata; assembly: GCF_977016875.1. NCBI lineage: Eukaryota > Metazoa > Cnidaria > Anthozoa > Scleractinia > Agariciidae > Pavona > Pavona decussata. The sequence continues at coordinate 470,629 of NW_028145628.1, read as the reverse complement.
TCATTAATTAAAATCAATTTAAAAAAATCAAATATGTACAAGACTTGCAGCTGTTAGTTCTGGAGAAATTATTCAGATCATTCAAAATCTCCTCGTTCACCAGTTATAAACGATGACCCTTCCCGTTTATAATATGATGAATTACAATCACAAGCTTTAATTACTGAGAGCAATGCAAAAAGTTTATCTTGCTAAATTGAGCACTTATCACAACACGCGATTTAGCCAAAGTTCAGAGAAATAAAAATTGCAAAAGTGGCTCATACTCACAGGCTGTTCTACATATAAGCGGAAAGTTCCATCCATTATCTGTGAAATCTGTTAAAACATTTGGCGGCAATCCAGTTTCTTTGGTGAAAGTTGTGACATTCGACAAGACGACAACACGGTCATATAATTTTCCATCGAACATGTCGTCAACGAATGTTAGCAACAAACCAAGAAATGAGATAACTATCGCTTTTAAATTTCTCTACGAAGCAAGATTGAACACTTCTAGGTAATTTTATCGTCATAAAAAAACTGGAAGAGTTCCAACAAAGCTGTCATGTAACGAGGTAAATCCATCACATTGTAACTCTCCAACTCACTGTCCGCCATGTTTTTTCGTATCCACTGACCAGTTCGTTTATTGGCTCAAGTCACTTAAATTCGTCCGATGACATTGGTGACGATTGTGACGATGTCAAAGAAGAAGATTGGTTGTATACAATTAACAAGTGGATGAATGTCAGTCCGGCATCCGATATACTACGATTCTAACTCTTTGTGATTTGTTTCGGGAACAGAAGCACGGTTCAATGAATTAATGTTGAAATGTTGAAATTAATCAAGTACAAGTTGAGGGGCATGCTGGTCAAAAAAATGGCTGGCGGGAAATTTAGAGTGGCTTGAGCCAACAAACGAATTGGTCAGCGGCTAAGAATAAAAGAATTCGTCATTTGGTCATTTTTATATGCTGTTTTTGGAGTAAATTAAAACTTAGCGTGCACTTGTATTGAAGAGCATGCATCACCGCTCTTTGCTCGAGGCATTGGTTAGTCCGGTTTGTTTACGAAACAAAAAAAAAAAAAAAAATGAAAGATTCCCACTCTGGTTCTTACAAATTTTGCTAATCTGAATATCAGCAGGTTATGATTTTAAAATTCATCTTTACTTAAATGCAATGCAAAAAAAACCAATTCCTCCCCACAAAAAAAAAATACACTAATTCACCCTAGTTTATACATGGAGGTCAGAAACGCCGGGAGGGTAAAGTTTGGCCCGGTATAAATACTTTTTATTCCTAAACATGATAACCAGAAACGAGAAGTGTTGGAAATCGTTTACCAAAAATCGCGCGAAATATTAATCTTAACTTAGGGGTATCGAATAGTCTTTGCGAGCATTTGCGAGCATGCGAGCAGTGTGTTTATTTTTGCGTGCATGAGCAGTTGTCAAATTTCTTGCGAGCAGCGAGCACCTTAGAAAAATACAGATGGCGAGCAGCGAGTTTTGCGCCAAGTAATTGCTAATAATCTGGCTGACACCTCCAAAACAGAACAATAGTTACAGGCTGAACTGTTGAAGAAAGACTGAAGCCAGAGGCAAGGATGTTTCAACCTTTTTGTTTATCGTTTATATATTTTTCTCAAACGCATTAATAATCCATCAAGAGAAAACAGAAAATCACTACCGTGACCGTGGTTTGGATTTGTGATCCTAATTACCATAAAAATTTTGCCAACTTTAACCTTGAATTTCTCCAAGAATTATTGATCATTTGAGAAGCCATATCAAACACTCTGAAAGTGTATTTCATCAGATATCCAAACACCTCGAAGTCGTTTAAAAAAAATCGGCTGCGCCTCGTTTTTTCAACCTACTTCTCAGTGTTTGGATATCTGATGAAACACTCTTTCTCGTGTTTGATATATCACATAAAAAATAAATACAAAGGAGAATGCGAGCATGCGAGCAGTTGCAAAAATTTTGGCGAGCACGAGCAAGCGAGCACCCGTGTAATTTTTGCGAGCAATTCGAGCAAAGGCCAAATTGTGGGAGCACTTTTAAATTAAATGGGACCATTTGATACCCCTTAATTTATGACAAACCCTTTTGCACCAAAACGGTAATTTATTAAACGGAAATAGCGGGAATTTTACCTAAATGCACTTAAAAAACCAATACCTCCCGACAAAAAATGCACTGATTCACCCTAGTTTATACATCGAGGTCGACAGGAGCACCGGGAGGGTAAACAAGTAATGATCACGCATGAACGGATAGAAGTTTGGCCCAGTATAAATATTTTTTTATCCTAAACATAATAACCAGAAACGAGAAGTGTTGGAGATCGTTTTAAAAAATTCGCGCGAAATTAATCTTTTGCCTGGTATTAAAAAACAGCTGTAGTAAGTACGCCTTTCTGAGACTCTCGCAGATTTTAAGTGTTTTGGCGCGCCTGCAGCACTTTGATAATGTAAAATTACCCGTTACCGGCTTACCTCGCTAGTTTCTTTCTTGAACAGCTACCAGTGAAAACATGGAGCGATCCTGACTAGTCTTTGCTTTTTCGTTGCAAAAGCTCAACTTGAAAATGCTAGCTTTCTGCGAGTTGCCGAACAAAACCAATCAAGCGACTTCCGCACCACACACCCAGTTGCATACAAGCTAGCGCGATCGAGTAGAACTGACAGGCAGCGGCTCAAGTTCGCTTCACTAGCGAGCATGTAATCACTTTTGAATGCAAGCGGTATATATTGGCTTGCAGATTGATTGGCTTACAGGGGCCGTTGAGAATTAAAACGCGTTATAAGACTTTGTATGGTATATTGTCTATGATCCAACTTTTGCTAACTTTCAAAGGCCGAACAAGGCGAATGAGGCAACTTCATCACGTCCCAGTAGGATGCAAGCGCAATAGAGTAGAACAAACAGTATGGAGCGCTGTAGAATAATTTTACAGAATTTGTATGCGTAATGAGTTGTTGTGATGGGAAGTGAAACGGAACCGCCTTCTTTCTGATGGTAATTTTTGGAAAAAAACAATGACCAGTGTTGCAGAGCCGTTTACTGTATTTCTTGTCAAAAACCAGAATTATCGTAAAAGAAAAATTATAAGGTACAGCTTAGTCCAGTAAAAAAGGTTTCGGAAAAGATGGAAATCTTGACCGGAATCAGCATGCTCCGACAGGAAAATTCCTGTACATGGGCGTACCGACTATCGAAGCGAAGCGACGCCGATGTACTCAGCGACGCGAAAAAAGTAAAATTTGCCATACACCTATTGTGTATCAGCTTAAGTGCATCTCGAATCATCGAAAATAAAAAGGGCAGGAAAATAAAGTATTCGCAGTCGTCATTTAAAAATGGCGACCGCGAATACTTCAGCTTTTCAGTTTACGCTGTGTGAGGTTTTTGACATCAGTTTTAACCCCACTGGGAAGTGAACATGCACACTCCCTTTAAAATAATGACTGGTTGTTGGGGTGGAGTGGCGGGGGTATTAAACCTTTCTTTCGGCTTTTATTTCAGAAATATTTTAGTTAAATAAGCCATACCTTCGACTAAATTTCCAACTGAAAATTCTAATTTTTTACACGGCAAAGGACGAGCGGCGAACGGCTCTGACGGACGGACCATTGGCGTTGTTCTGAACGATTTCAGTGTTCGTGCAAATGGGAACGTCTTTGTTAAGTGACAGCGGGCTATAAATTAAGTTTGTAAGTATTAGGCAGCATTGTGTACTGCCTTCGCTAAAAATAAAGCCCCTACCAGTACATTGTACTCTAGTTTACGCATGGTCAGCTATTATGAAAAGCCATTAATCACAAACTCTGATCTTATTATTTTCACAGTGATGGGAAACCTTTCTGAATTATAATATGTATATAAATATTCTCTTTCAGTGTATTCTCTATCTTTGAATGAAATTTCTGTGAATTTTCACTGAACCTGAAAATGTACGCATCAGTGCCCGTGCTCGAGGCTCTTGAGAGTCGTGTCTTTTGCCGAAAACTCTGCTACGAGGAGAAAGACAACGCAAATTTTCTTTATTAACAACATCTATGAAAAAAAAATTAATTTGAATCATAATATACGAGATCAAAAGAAACTCTTGATGAAAATGCGTACCTTCTAGATACGTCTTGCCTCGCTGACCTTGCAATTCAACAAAAACTCAGACAACTAGCACGAAAAACATTCCAATAATTATTGCTCGTGACAAATATCCGATTGCAAAATAAATTATTAAGCTACAATCAAGGACAAAAGGCCGTTGGGACAAATTTTGCATTTACGATGTTTCCCCGATGATATAGCATCACGCTAGGAGCAAACAATAAGTGCCCCCTTCCCGACCCCCACCCCCATTACGATGTTGAGCTCGTGTATGGGCTCCTGCCTCTACCTGATCTCAAATTGGCAGCCATGTTGTTTTCACGCTTCAAGACTGTAATATGCCGTTTTCAGAAAGAAAACAAACCTTTTTGACGCGGTAAATCGAAAGAATAACTTCTTAGAAGTACTCGACATTTTAAACGGTGCAAATTGGAGAGTTCATGGTACCTGATGTTGTTAGAGCGTCATCTGATTTTAAAACTTTTAAAAACTTAGCGAACGAATCAATACTACGACGATATAGCATCCATAAACTGCTTTTTATCCTGTATATAATTACTTTTGTCAATTTTATCTCTTATTCTATTTTATTTATGTATTTATTTATTCATTCATTCATTCATTCATTCATTCATTCGTTCGTTCGTTCGTTCGTTCGTTCGTTCGTTCGTTCGTTTGTTCGTTCGTTCGTTCGTTCATTTATTTATTTACTCATTTTTATCGTGGCATGCCTGTAAACTAGCTCAGTGGAGCCCTCCTCACCTAACTAAATACAACAAATAAACAAAAAGCAAATTTGTTCCTAATATTAAAAGAGTCAAATTATCATCAAATTATCAAGTAAAAAGTAAAAAACAAGGTTTAAAATGTTCAAAGTCTTTTTCAGTTTCGCTTTAAAAACACATAAAACATCGGCCTTCTTCAGATCTATCGGATCTTTGGCAGCCTTGTAGACTACAAGCAGTCCCTTTCTGGATAGTCGAGAGGTCGCGCGAAAAAGCCTCGCACGTAAAAACTGGAGCAAATGAGCAGAGGGGGGCTTGGGGAGAGGCAGGAAAAGTCCGCTTCTCGTTTAGTTCTCCTCGCTCCAGTCTGAGAATTAAAACGCATTATAAGACTTTGTATGGTGTATTGTCTATGATCCAACTTTTCCTAACTTTCAATGGCCGAACAAGGCGAATGAAGCAACTTCATCACCTCCCAGTAGGATGCAAGCGCAATAGAGTAGAACCAGGAGCCCATTTAAAAATGGCGACCACGTATACTTCAGCTTTTCAGCTTACGTTGTCATTGAGGTTTTTGTTATCAGTTTTAACCCCACTGAGAAGTGAACATGCACACTTCCTTTAAAATAATGACTGGTTGTTGGGGTGGAGTGGCGGGGGTATTAAACCTTTCTTTCGGCCTTTATTTCAGAAATATTTATTTCAGCAATACCTTCGACTAAATTTCCAACTGAAAATTCTGATTTTTTACACGGCAAAGGACGAACGGCGAACGGCTTTGACGGACAGACCATTGGCGTTGTTCTGAACGATTTCAGTGTTCGTGGAAATGGGAACGTCTTTGTTCAGTGACAGCGGGCTATAAATTAAGTTTGTAAGTATTAGGCAGTATTGTGTACTGCCTTCGCTAAAAATAAAGCCCCTACCAGTACATTGTACTCTAGTTTACGCATGGTCAGTTATCATGAAAAGCCATCAATCACAAACTCTGATCTTATTATTTTCACAGTAATGGGAAACCTTTCTGAATTATAATATGTATATAAATATTCTCTTTCAGTGTATTCTCTATCTTTGAATGAAATTTCTGTGAATTTTCACTGAACCTGAAAATGTACGCATCAGTGCCCGTGCTCGAGGCTCTTGTGAGTCGTGTCTGTTGCCGAAAACTCTGCTACGAAGAGAAAGAGAACGCAAATTTCTTTATTAACAACAGCTATGAAAAAAAAAATTAATTTGAATCATAATATACGAGATCAAAAGAAACTCTTGATGACAATGCATTCCTTCTAGATACCTCTTGCCTCGCTGACCTTGTAATTCATCAAAAACTCAGAGAGCACGAGAAACATTCCAATAATTATTTTCTCGTGACAAATATCCAATTGGCAAAATAAAAATTAAGCTTCAATCAAGGGCAAAAGGATTGGAAAAAATTGGCATTTACGATGTTTCCCTACATAGCATCACGCTAGGAGCAAACAATAAGCGCCCCTTCCCGACTCCCACCCCCATCTCTCTCCTCCGCAGAGGTTCGATGGGGCGTTATTTGTATCCGCTGAACGAAGTGAGTGCAGGAGAGAGCACCCCCATTACGATGTTGAGCTCGTGTATGGGCTCCTACCTCTACCTGATCTCAAATTGGCGGCCATGTTGTTTTCACGTTTCAAGACTGTAATATGCCGTTTTCAGAAAGAAAACAACCTTTTTGAAGCGGTAAATCGAAAGAATAACTTCTTAGAAGTACTCGACATTTTAAACGGTGCAAATTGGAGAGTTCATGGTACCTAATGTTGTTAGAGCGTCATCTGATTTTAAAACTTTTAAAAAACTTTTAGCGAACGAATCAATACTACGATGATGTAGCATCCATAAATTGCTTAAAAGAGTCAAATTATCATCAAATTATCAAGTAAAAAGTAAAAAACAAGGTTTAAAATTTTCAAAGTCTTTTTCAGTTTCGCTTTAAAAACACATAAAACATCGGCCTTCTTCAGATCTATCGGAAGGCTGTTCCAGTCTTTGGCAGCCTTGTAGACTACAAGCAGTCCCTTTCTGGATAGTCGAGGGGTCACGCGAAATAGCCGAGCGCGGTCGCCGAGCGCGAAAAAACTGGAGCAAACGCGCGGAGGGAGGCTTGGGAAGAGGCAGGAAAAGTCTCTTCTCGTTTATTTCTCCTCGCTCCAGTCGCGCTGCGCTGTGCACGAACCCTCTCGACTGACCAGAAAGGGAGTGCTTGCAGTCTAGCAACTTCGAAAATAAAAGTTTTCAGTTTACCCCAGTTAGTTCGAGGAAGAGGCAAACGAAGATCGTTGGAGCGTCTTGTGTTATGGGACTGAACAGCATGATTTCTAATAAAATTAAAGTCAAAATCAGTTGATCCAATTAGACATTTGTGAATTGGAGTACAACGATGGAAAAAACGTCTCGTAGAGAGAGCCTTGAGATCTAGCTTATTAATAGAATAGCTTTGCTACTGATTGGGTTACCACGTTGAAATAAAGATATCTTCTTCTACTGAAAAGGTAGTGTTACAGTTACTAAATACACACATTCTGAGCTCGGATGTTCGAGTTCGTTAAAAATGTGTTGCTAATGGTAAAGAAAAGTGTAAGCAAAAACTGAAGGAGAAAAATATTTCTGAACAATCTTTAATTTGTTGAGCAGCAATTAAATTCGAATCAAGGTTTACGTTAACCCAGGGCGCGGTTGTTCGAAAGCCGATTAACGCTAATCCCCGATTAAAAGTTAACCAAGGTTCTCATTTCGCTCGTTAAAAATGTCTTAGAAAGCTAATTTTAAGCTTAAGGCAAAGAAAAGGCCAGGTCAAAACTGAAGGACATGAAACCTTTTCGAAATATCTTTAATGACTAGTCATTCAAATCGAATGAAAGTTCACGTTAACCCAGAATTAGCTTAATCGAGCTTTGAACAATTTGGCCCAGGCCAGGATTGGTTTAATGGGGCTTTCAACAACTGGGCTCTGTAGTTTACTTTGGTTTATTTACTTTCCTATTAGTTTCAAGCTAAATCTGCAAGGTATCCTCTCAATTTTAAATTCGTTCTGGTCTAGTTTGATCTTCACGTATCAAGTTTAAATTGTAAATTCTACAGGTACTAATTTACGCGGAATTCCTGTGGCAGACCGCGTTGAGGCTTCGGTCGTGTTCCTTTTCTTCAATTGTTTGTTTTCGTATCCTTCGTCGTAGTCAGAAATTGACATACTAATTTGGCGCGGGGAAACCAGGCGAAATGTGGAGGTACGAATCAATGAACACTCGAACCACTCTAATGACTCTGAACCTGCCCGTCACCTAAGCGAGAATCCGACCCATTCTTTTAGTCGGCGAATACTTTGCACGGCCCAATATTTGCACAAGCGCAGAATTACTAAAGGCTTAATGATCCAACAATGGAGCCCCAGTCTGAATAAGCCAGTCCATTCTTACGTAGCGAAGCTGTTCCCATCGGGAATCATCTGATGCATATATAATATGCCTGTAGCGGAAGGTCTTTTTACCCTGAAGATGATTAATTAGTCGAAAACTTTTGGTTCTTAATCTTTTTTTAACTTTTTAGCCTTGTAAAATAGTATTTTAAATATCAAGCGGACATTAAAAATGTTGAGAATGATGTATTTTTCTAGAAAGTGACACAGGCATACTCGGAAAAAAATCCGAGTGCTCCTATCAGGAGTCGAACCTAAGACCTTCCGATTACTAGTTCGGATGCTCTGTAGCTCAGTGGTAGAGCATCCGAACTAGTAATCGGAAGGTCTTAGGTTCGACTCCTGATAGAGAGCACTCGGATTTTTCTACCGAGTATGCCTGTGTCACTTTCTAAAATAATACATCATTCTCATTCATTCACCAGGCTGAAAAAAAATATATATACCATCACATTTATTTCATATTAAAAATGTTATTCACGTTCACCAAAGACGCTGTTAACAGAATCCACACCCTCCCCCCCTCCCCAGTCTAGGTAGGGTCAACAATGGTAGTGTTACAAACACGGTATTTTGATCGTGATCTTCAGTACGAATGAAAATGAGTAATTACACAGGATAACTTCTTTCTATGCTGCAAGTAATGAATTAATATACTTAACTTTATTGCTTCCAATTAATAATGCTTTAGAAATACACAGGCAAGTATAAACTAGCGAAATAATGTTCCGACGTTTCGGCGACGTCATGACGCCATTCTCAAGGAATGAATAATATAAGCGAGTCCAACGGAGTAAGATCTTAGATGGAGTAATTTAAATAAATAGTTTGGCGCGGATCGAATCTGTTTGTACATTCAAGCGTGGTCTTAATTGTTTGATGTACAGCATTTCGTTGATTAAAAAATCAAATTTGTTCCTGCATTTTTTCATTTTAATGGCTTCCATCGCCTAATACATTGTTAATATCTATAGTGATACTGGCAATTATATTAGTGATGCCTATAGAAAAGCAAAAAAATACTTGAAATATAGATACCTATAGAAATTATTCAATTATCGATCAAATGTTTTCATTTAAATTAGTTATTATATATTAATTAAAGCAATAAATATATTATAGATAAAAATTGAAATTGAAAGTTACATGCAAATGGATCACTTACACTCTGTTTTTTTTTTTATAAGAACGTCTAATTTTGGAGCTGAGGCTGAACGTTTATATTTTTTGCGATTTGAGGCTGAAAACGTTCTTAAGATGTTCTTTAAAAATTACATGGTATACACTACGTGTATTTCAGTAACTCAATGTGGACGTGACCAGGAAACCTGTCAAAGTGCATTGCCTGCTGAGATAAGGTATCAAGAACTGCTGATTATGACAAACCAAGATGTATGTCACCATTGTTAATGTTATACAAAACATTCCTGTATTTTGGTTAATTTACATTTGTTACCTTGATTTTATATACATATTAGAAAAATAAAAACGTTCTTAATCGACTCTCAGCCTGAGGTATGTTCTTAATACGCTCTTAAAATTTTGGTTATTCTCAGCCTCAACGTTCTTATAAAAAAGGTTCTTATAAAAAAAAACAGAGTATGCTGTAATATAATAAAATAATGATAACTATAATAAATTACCTATTAAAAGTCAACCTGTTCATAAACCCACTTTTAAAATGAGTTGTGCGGATTCAAGATCTAATTGCAGAATTTGATCTTAGATTATAAGCAGTCGTTTTGTGTAGCGGTAGGATGCATGCTAAAAGTATAGACTTTTTTGAAAATATTCGTATCCTGTTTTCCAAGAACTTCACGTATGTCTTAAAGCCTGAGATATAAATTTGCTCTTAAAGCATCTATCTGAAATAGCTTGTATAATTTGTTAATAATTCAGCATAAACATAACAACTCAGTAAACAGCTAAACCACGAGACAAAGTTATTAGGCAACTGAAACCAGACTTGCAAAGTGATGGTCTAGTTCTCGTTGATTATAACCTTCTTCCCTTAGACAGTGAACTATATATAAACATTTGCTAGCCTTACTCAACTTATTTCTAACATGTGACGTTATCCTGTGATTTCCTTGAAAGGTAACCCGTAGCTTTAATAATTCATTACCCAAGTATTCCTGAAATAATACTTAAGGAGTCTACAACAGTGCCTTTCTTAGGTATACACCGTATTCACAAATGGCGGATGCGCGGGAAAAAACTGGCACTAGGCATCAAAACGAGGCGTTTTAGGATAAACAAAAAATAATTTGCCTGCGAGTACAAGCTCACAGAGAGAATATTTAGCCGATAAGCTCTTAAACAGCAAGTTTTTCAGATCGCTGGTTTTATTCCGAACGAGAGAGGTCTAATGTTTCTTGGTTCGTTTCTTGTAGCAATCCCAAATGCAAAATAGACGATCACGGAAACAAATCGGTTAGAGTTTTTGTTTCCGAAGGATTCAACTTTCGAGCGCAGATGGAATAGAGATACTACAGAAGTTTGTTTGGTATGTCTTTCGGAATCCGAAGGTAAGATAGGCCTTGAAACTGAAACAAAATGAACATACAAAAGGATGCATTTCTAACGAGAGTTGTGGCGTGATCAACTTCGTATCGGACGTTCCGAGCGCAATAGAGACTACACTGAACCATTTGTCTAAACCGCTATAATACCAAGAAAAAAAAGACGAAGACGATAACGAAAAGACGTGAAGGATGTGGAGAGAAAGGGCTGGACGAATAATTTAAAAAGAAGCAACAGGTGAAACAAGACTTGTCTGTTTCGATTCATTTATATTGTAGCCGTACTGTAAACAACAAGCAGAGAATGCAGTCCCCTCAAAATTCATAATTTGTTAAATCAATCAAGTCATCAAAATCCAACTGTTTAATAATGGAACAAGCTCAGAAGAAACATTTCTTGCCTGAATGAGAAAACTGTATTCCGTGAAACAGGCCAGGGACTAGAGAACACAGCATTGTGGCTTTTTAACCGGCATTTCGGTTGAAATCATTAAAGATTTGCCTACTTAATTAGGTAATTTGTCAGAATTAGATTATCGTATTTCGCTTTACACTGGGTTCCTAAACTTGCCATTCTTTGTAATGCAGTTACAATATAACGCATTTGAGAGTGACATTCCTGAATTTCCTTGCAGGATCGTTTTCTTAAAATTGATACCTTACTTCCAGTAGTTCCTCTTGACTTTGGTAACTGCCACATTTTCAATGACTTGCATGAATCTTGGCCAATCTTGCGATGCACGATATCCTTTTTTATTCGGGGGAAAAGCGCCTAAATATATTGTACCGAAATATTTCAGTCTTGGCTCACATATTGCTCCCTTAGTTAAACTTTTCTTTCAGTAGCTTCCCTCCACCTCCTTTTGTTTTCGCTTTTTAGGCATTAGAACTGTTCACAATAGTAGGAGTCGGTTTCTGTAGCTTTTGTGATCGGAACTTCCGAGTAGTAATCACATGCACGCAACCCTCTTTGGAACTGCGTCCGTTTGTAGATTCATTTTCTTTCCTTCGAAACCTGTTTTAATTCTCTTTCCAAAAAATACATTGAATAAACCTTTGTGGCTCCTGCTAGAGTGAAGATCTTTCTAACAACTTTTCATATCTTCTGTAGACATTACACTCGAAGGTTTGAAACAAACGATCTAACTCAGTTTTTTTCCCATGAGTGTCTAGTTTGCATTTGAGATTGCTACAAGAAGCCAACCAATAAATAATAAACACTAGAACTTGAACTCGTTCGGACTAAGTGATCAGAAAAACTGAATTTTTAGAAACTCAGCACTTATCGACCCTCTAGAAGCTTGCATTCGCTGGAAATTTTGGTTGTTTATCCTAAAACGCCTCGTTTTGATGCGTAGTGCCAGTCTTTTCCGCGCGTGTCCGCCATTTGTGAATACGGTGTATAATCTTACAAACTCTTTGCTTTTGCTAGGATTGCAAGACATTCCATTGTCCTTTGTCCAAGTTAGAAATTAAGGACGATATCTACTTATACAGAAGTATTTTTGCGCAGTTTATGACTATGGGGGAAAAGTAGATTTTAGCAAGGGTTATTGGAATCCAAAAAGAAAGTTGGGGGCAACCACGCATTTTTCAGAGATAATTAAGCAACAGTAATTAAACAAATGTAACATACAAGCAATGTATGGCGCTTTTTTTCCATTTTGAAGCTTTATTGTCTCTGAAAAATGCATGGTTACCCCTAATTTTCTTTTTGGATATCAAGAGCACTTGCTAAGTTGTGCTTTCTCTGCATAGTTTTAAACTGCGCAAAAATATTTCTGTGTTAGTAGGCACCACCCATAGGAAACCCAAGTATTTCAAGATGCGCAGAATGGATGCACCGAAACAATAGTAGGCACCGTCGTAATTGACTTCATTAGCTGAAAGGTCGGAATCCTTGTAAAGTGATATTAAAGTAGAATGGTTAAATGGTTTACATGTAAATATAATTTTTTGAATGCCGACTGATTCATTATGGTGTTTATGTCTGCTGTGACTGTCCAGAGTAATAATAACTTTTACATAAGTGAAACCTGCTCTGTACACAGTAACTGAATTATTGCTTCTTAAACAATAACTGGGGTCCAGCCTGCCAGTCAATAAAACCCTCTTTCCATCCTCCCATTAAGGTAATATTTGAATTTTCTTGAATACAGGTCGTTACAGAGGCTTGTAAATAGGGTTTACAGTGATTCAAAGAGACGATTCGTGAACAGTTGTACCAGAGTGTGCCATGAGTTTATCAACTTCATTCTCATCAGCTTCATCAGCAAGCATCAATGCATGTCCATTTTCCTTGCTTTCTTTTGCGGATTTCGCCTTCTTGGCATCCCATGCAAACCACCATGACGCCCAGATAGAGTCAGTCACCAGAATCCCAAGGTGAATGAGAACCAGAGGCAAGCTTATAAGACCTTGCTCAGCTTGTGTAAAAGGAAGATATCCTGAAACTGTCACAGCGACTGCCAGGGATTTCTGACTTGCCATTATCACAACTGACTTCAGAGCAGGTCTGTTCAGTTTGAGCAGAAGGCATGGAGGGAATATAACGATGATAAACAGGAGATGCATTGCCATGCCCCACCCAAGGACAGCAAAAATGCTCGCAACTGAGATGCCACTGAAGCCTCCTTGTGCACTTGCCTGGCTGACTTTCAACCAGGGAATTATTGATAGCAGTATGATTGAAATTACCTTGAGCGTGTCAGAAAATCTCATGATGCAAGGCTTCATACGTGGTATATACCTTATCCCTTTGCCAACCTACATAAAATAAAACATTATATACCATTTTTCAGATCCTTAGAATCTGTCAATTAAAAATATCAGGAATAAGTAATGTTTAAAACATGAGTGGCAGTGTTTTATCGGGATTTTAAACCACGAGGCGCAGCCGAGTGGTTTTAGACCCGATAAAACACGTGCTGTGAGTTTTTTGAACAGCTTCAAAAACATTCCTGTAAAAGCATGTGTCAAGAGAGTTCATAGCAATGATATTTTTGTGAACGTTGGAAATTAGCATACGAGAAAAATATTCCGCATTCTAATAAGGAGGAGGTTTTATCGGGTTTTAAAACCACTGCACGTGATGTTTTATCGACCATTTGATAGGTCAATGAGCTTATGAATCATTAATGAGTTTTTGAAGTTGTATATAATGTCAGGGTTGCCACGTATCAGGATAATAAAAATTCTGACCTTTCCCTGACTTTTTCAAAGACCACAAACCAGTTTTCAAGGACACAGGAGACAAATTCTTTGGCAAATAAGCCAGTGATGAAGCCACAGAAATCAGCTCCTTCGTAAATGACTTTTGAAACAACATTACCTTTGCCAACAAGGAAACTTTTCCCAAACCTGGTGGCTAGCCAAAAATAAAATCCCCCGACTTTTCACTGAGTTTAAGGTAGAATTTAGTATTTTCCTGACTTGATACACTTTTTCTGACCTTGAAGAAAATGTGTTTTTCCCTAACCGTGGCAACCCTGAAAATATATCGCAGTGTTGGATTAACCCTTTTAGCCCCAGTGGTGATTAATATCTAATTTCTCCTTATAATGCTGCTGTTTGATTAAACATTTAAGTCAGGAGAATAAAGAAAGTAATCACCAAAGATGAAATGCCTTGATTTTTAGACAAAATCTCCCAACTAGTAGCATAAGAAATATATGGAGGACAGTAAGGAGAATATACAGGTTGATATTGGTGCTGAAGGGGTTAAGGGGAGGAGCCAATCACTAGTTTCTTGTCAAAGAAAATGAGTTTCTGAGGAGCTTCCCAAAGGACCCAGTGATCAGGGGAGCAGGTATGGCATACTGGTGAGAACACTCGCTTCCCACAAATGTGGCTCACATTTGATTCCCAGACTCGGCATCATACGTGGGTTACATTTGTTGTTGGTTCTCATTCTTGCTCTGGGAAGTTTTTTTCTGGGTTCTCCAGGTTTCCCCTCTCCTCATGATCAAAAAGCCAACATTTCCAAATCCCAATTCAATCTGGAATCTGAGGGTCACAGGTTTGTCAGTCATAACAGACCATAAGTGTCACCCTTGTTGAACAACTGAAAGTTGAATCACTGATTTATTTTTATATGAAGCCCGCTCACGGCACCCTAGTCTGGTACCCCTTGTTTTCTTGCAAAAAATTTTTACCCCAAGTTATATTTATTGAATTGTGTAATAAATGAAATAAACAAATTAAAGTTTACTAATTTTGTCAAGAAATTGAAACATTTTCACCCAAGCCCACCCACCAATGTATCTGATAATCTTTTGACATGTTTTCAGCTTACATCATTTAGGCTGCTTGCAATGCCAAACCTTTGATGAATTTATGATTAACAATAAATATTTTATACTTTAAATATCAAAGTAGTGTAACCTCCCCCCCGCCCCCCCCTGCCCACCACCATTTCAAAAAGTGGCATTAAAATACTGTCAGGTGCTTGAATATTATCCCAAGTAGGAAAATCTTTAGGTAACCTAAACCTGAGTGCTAGATTAGGCCAAATAAGACCATTCTATAATAACAGATTAGAGTTAGCATGATATCTGCGAAGTTTCACGCACTGGGCGATATGACGAAAGACTAAGAGTGCTTCCATTAATTTGCTGGCTGGCGAGACTGGCCAGTCTGTAAATCGAATGTGTCATTTTGAGGGGATGGTGCTGCAAAATCTTGGAAAATGATCTTTCCAAAACCGGTACGTGCCATTTTGAAGAAAATAATTTGAAGGACTAGGATAAAACTTATCCTTTAAATAACTTATTTAAATTAGTACAATTCTATTTACAAACCGAACAGTCTGGCCAGCTACATTGTAGTTCTGACAAATGCAAAGCACCCTAAGATTGCTAACAAAATTAATGTTTGCAGGATCAAGAGTAATAAACTTATATACATTTAAATTGCTACTTTATGTAATGTTTAAGACACGAGCGGCAGTTTTATCGGGATTAAAAACCACAAGGCGCAGCCGAGTGCTTTTAGACCCGATAAAACACGTGCTGCGAGTTTTTTGAACGGCTTCAAAAACATTCCTGGAAAAGCGTGTCAAGAGAGTTCACAACAATGATGCTTTTGTGAACATTGGAAATTAGCATATGAGAAAGACATTCAACACCGAATACTAATAGGAGGAGGTTTTATCAGATATAAAACCACTGCACATGATGTTTTATCGACCATTTGATAGGTCAATGGGCTTATGAATTATTAATGAGTTTTTGAAGTCACATTTAAAAAAGCCATTATGATCATGTACTTACCAGTAATGGAAGCAACACGGTCAATACCAGCTTGACTAAAAGTTGAACAGGATCCAGCCTGACATTCTTAAAATCGACAATCCAAGCCACAAGAGGCGGCACTGTAAATACTGCAGACAAGTTACAAAACACTGTAAGCATAACGGACAATGCCACTGCTCCCCCTGCCTGACCTGTCTGTTGAGAAAAGGATCAGATTCTTATTTATTAAGGTTCAAAATTCTTCTGTTTTGCTCCAATAGTTTTCGGGTCTTGACAATCTGCGAGCCAGCGAGCCATGCGAGGCAGACGTGCGAGGCAAGCGGGTTAGCCTAAAAAACACTCCTAAGGTTAGCCTAAATAGTACTCAGGTTAGCTTAAGTAGCTCCCCGGTTAGCTTAATGGTTAGCATTTATGTTGGGCGTTGTTCGTGCCTCGCAAGCCTTGCATGTTTGGCTCGCATGGCTTGCATGCCTCGCACGTTTGGCTCGCTGGCTCGCACATTGGCCACTTATGAAAGTACTGGGGAGAAGTCATTAAGGACGGTGTCTACTTTTGTTACCGCGCATACATTCTGTGCATCTCAAGATACCTGGGTTTTTTATGGGTGGTGTCTACTAATGCAGGGATATTCTTGCGTGGTTTAAAACTATACGGAGAAAGCAGAACTTAGCAAGTGTCCTTGGTATCCAAAAAGAAAATATTGGAAGTAACCATGCATTTTTTCAGAGATAATGAAGCTTCAAATGCCAAAAAAAAAAAAAAAAATGTCATACATTACTTTGTATTTCACTGCTTTTTTGAAGTGTGGTATAATTTGTTGCTTAGTTTATAAATTATCTTTGAAAAATGGTTGGTTACCCCCAATTTTCTTTTTGGATTCCAAATTTCCTGCATAGTCATAAACCACGCAAAAATACTTCTGTATTAGTATGCACTGTCCTTAGAACGGTTTCATGTACATGCGAAATGCACCAACAAATTTGATTGCCTCATTCATGAGATGCTATTCATACGCAAACTCAAACCAGAACTGAACGTGCAAACTGATTCAATTCGTGCTTAAGTATTTGTTTACCATCTATTAATATATTTAAATTTCAGCTCTAGCCTATTTAAATATCCGCGTTCACAAACTGATTTTTTCTCTTGATAATGGAGTCAAGATGACTCCAAAACGTCAAGCCTTAAATCTCTCTGTAATTTTTGCGTGTCTTTGCTTCAGCAAATCCCTTTTAATTAAATTGTCCTTAAAATGTCAAGAAAATTAACCTTGGGTGATCATATCCTTGATTAAGCATTGATATTCGGCAACAAATTTGATGCTGATCATTGTTAGAGCTTAAAAGGTTAAATTCAGAACTGTAAACTATCACAGCCTAGAATTGAACTACTTACAGTTTCTTTGAAAATATAAAACAGGGCTCGAGACTAACAGTAGCCAACTAGCCACAGGCCAGTTGAAATGCAGTTTTGGCTAGTGGGTTTTGAGCTTTCACTAGCCAAAATGGCTAGTGAAAATTTCAGGCATTTTTATAGTGAAAAGAAACCGCAAATTGAAATAGACTCTGAGAAAACAGAGCTAACAAGTACTCTGTTGACAAATATGAAAGAATGTGGAAATACTGAAATACCAAAAAGCGAATGAACGGTAACTTTTTTCAGGCCTTTTCCGTAACGAGCGACAAGCGATAGAAAACTGTTTCTGCCAATAATTAGTTGCGTGTGAAAACATGCATAACGTCACCACAGTGTTGATCAGCGATCGGGTTGCAATTTACATGAACAACGAGGTTGACTGGTCACATACGCGAATGCTTTCAGAAAAAGGATTTGTTATTGTGGAAGTTGAGGAGTTATGATTATGAAATCCATTTAATTCCTATGTTTGCTAATTATAATTAAAGTAAAGTTAAATTACCTTTAGTTAACAAGGAGGTGTGAATCGACATTTTTGGAAGGAATGTTTGCTATTATAAATAAACAACACGCCCGACAAGCTAACAAAACCAGTGAAATGTAAATCAAACGAATTTGACAATTTGTCTTGAACAGAACTAAATATAAAAAAATAAATAAAAACTAGGTGATATTTCTTTCATCTTTTTTAAACATATCTATTTGTATACAGTCCGTCACATTGCTTTTATGTAAAATTATGTTTGTTGGGAATACGCGCCCAAATGAACATGTTTGAATGCCTGCCGATTGAGAAATGGCCGTCTTTAGTTTCTAAATACGGTTCAAGATTTTAAATGATTCTCCGATTCTGACTCATCGAAGCTTATTTCGGGCAACCTGAGATGCCTTCTTACTCAGGATGTACAGTATATTCTCGACTTAACACATTAGACATCATTTTCTCTGGCTTAACGGGATGACAATAAAAAACCTGACGAAGTCATGTCTACAAGTTTGCGACATTTTTTCCCTATCAACATTGTATAATTTAAAAGTTAAAATGTCTACCCTTCCACAATTCCCCCCATGTTTGAAAGTTCTGGCTAGTAGAAAATTGGTTTTGGCTAGTGAAATCAAGGTTGTCACTAGCCACTGGGCTAGTGAGAAAAAAAATTAGTCTCGAGCCCTGTAAAAAATAAAAACAATTTCAATAGTAAAACCTAACTCCTGGTATTTATATATTCAAAATAACAAGGGATAACCCAGTTTAAGGGGACAATTTACCTACTGGTAAATTTGAATGAAATTTAAAGAGGTTTTAAGAAGGGATAGAAGAAAGAAAATGATTTTTGGAACACCAACAGACAGTAAGCTGCTGATACCCATGCAAGAGCACCCCAGGTTGTTAGTGGACTAACTTGGTGTCTGTTGATTAATTGTTAACTACAAATTCTAATTTTAAAACATCACTAAATCTTCAATATTTCTTATTTCTCTTAATTTAACCAATCCTTCTAAAAAAACTACTCCTCCCAAATATACCCAAAAATCACCCAAAAATTCACAAAATACCCCACAACACAGATTCACGGGATGATGATGGGGTTTTTGGATTGCTTGAAACGTAAATGAGATATCTCCATTAAAGCCATGTCAAGTGGCGGAGAAATGGTGTTTAGGTGAATTGCCCCCTTAATAAATGGATTTATAGAGAATCTGAGACCTGGTCTTTTTTTTAAAGTATTGTTCGTCCAGTAAAATATCTATACTTCTAGACTGCTTGCAGTTTGTTTTTCCTTCAAAGTTTGTGTATTGTAACACGCAGCAAAAAATTGGGACGAGGAGGATTGGGACCAGATGAGAGAGATGCATGAGAGAGTCCAGTCTACCTCTTGGGGCAAGCAAGCGCACGCTTACATCAAACTGAACCCCAACTACCGGTAGTTTACAAGATTACCAACGATCAGCAGGGGTATTTTGCAGAACGCCACCTATAACAGTTTTCGTTAAGCAATGAACGAAGTTACTTTAGGTTAAAGCACTTTTCTATACTGTTTACGGTTTTATAATCACTGGTTATACAGATGGTTTTTTATTTACTTATTTATTTTTTGTATTTATTTGCCCAAGATCATCAACTATTACAATATTTCGTTCGTCACTGTAGTGACAATATGGAGCAGGAAGTCTCAGAAGCCTTTCTAGGCTTATTGAGGAGACCCCTAGCCTGTTCCAGACTCCTAGAGAGAGGCGCGAAGGAGAGTGCAAGGGGACGAAAACAAGGTGGGAATAGGGGAGAGAAAAAGAGGGAAAGAAGAGGAGCCTGTAATCATTTTCTTAAACACCTCATGCCGGTATACCAGCTCCCGGTATACCTTCTGATTGGTCAGTTTTAACAGTTCACACATCACACGAAAGATATCGCAAAAGAATCTGAAAGAGTCAAAATGGCGAGTGGGTCACACGCGCGTGGTTTTGATAAGTTTAATCATGGGCTCCTGGTTTAATGCAGTTTTAGAGAATTATCTTCGAGATTTTCCGCAAGTTAAAGTACTCTGGAAGAAGCAAATAGCTCTCGAAAGCGAGAGACAACAATGATAAGCTTTGAAAGACGAGGATCTGTTACACCCATATCCGTGATAAACAAACATCCTGCGGCAATTTAAATCTTCCCGCAGCGATATACAATAGCATAAAGCAATATTAATCCACGGATCCTGTGTCTTCACAGATAAAATTTATTTAGCGCTACCTGAAATCTTGCAGTTAATCCGAGCTGATAAACTTTAACAAATGATCAAAAGGGAAGAATTTCTTATACAAAAGGAAAATCGCTTAAAGACATGCTTGTAAAAGCAAAACTGAAAAGGCTTTTATCAAAACAACAGACACACAGTGGGAGTCGTGCAGGTCTGTTAACCCCATTTTAACATTAACCGTGCCATAAATTCTGGCCAGGGTCTTTGCACAAGTGAGGCCAAAAAAAAAAAAGGCTGGAAAGCTCTTCGTTTCTTAAAAGCTTGCGAAGACACAACCAAGCGAAGACACAACATCGGCCAACACTAGAGTCTCGTCGCTTGATAACGTCGTGTTAATAAGTTTCTTGTTTCGAACGGCGTTGAACAAGGACACCCGGGGAACTTTTGTTCCAAGACACACCAATTTTTTTGGCAAAATCTACAAGATTTTGAGGGTTGAAATCCCAAACCCGGAGAACCTTTCGGTGTCCGCGACATTGAAGCGATGTATGGACAACCGCGCAAACTCGAGAACTCGCGCGAGTAATCGAAACCTGTGACAATGAAAAGTTTGACATTTTGATATGTTGACACATTTTGGAAAAAGTGGGCAGCATGAGGTGTTTGAGAAAATGATTACAGGCTCCTCTTCTTTCCCTCTTTTTCTCTCCCCCAGCCCCCCTCGTTTTCGTCCCCTCGCCCTTTCCATCGCGCGTGTCTCTAGGAGCCTGGAACAGGCTAGGAGACCCCCTTACTGTTACTAATAACTCAGGTGATTAACTTTAAGTTGTTATAGCAGCCATTGCATAAAAGGCCTTCTACGGATCCGGCGTTTGGCGTTCTGCAAAATACCCCTGCCGTACAAGGATTTGTATGAAACTAGATCGCTTCTCAGATAAACAGTACTGTTGGCCAGCGGAAACTGCCAAATGGCAGACACAACATGGCGCCGAATTTTACGAAGGATCACTTTTCAAAGCGATCGGAATTTGTTTTATTAAATTTTTTCTAGAACATTTTCGCCGCCAGTAGGGATTCTCACGCACCGTTTTTAAGTATCAAATTTTGCTGCTAGTAAGAGAAAAGTTTTTTTTCCCTCTATCTTGTAAGAAATAAAAAAACCCGTTTGATATGATCTTTGCGTTGAGTACACTTCTTTCGAAACCAAAATATTCTCGTTTTACGTAACTTTATCCAGGGATATAAAACGGCTTCATTTTCAGTTGTACAACAGTAAGCTAAAGCTTAAGCTTATATCGTGTACAATAATAGATAAAATGATAAGCTTACCAGTATGACCCCGGCCGAAATCGTACACGGAACAATGAAGTAAATCTGGATTCCTATTTGAAAGAGCACTGGTCCAAGAATCGAACTACCTTCCAAGTGATCGCCAATGGGCGAAGGAGTGACATTACTCGACGAATGATTGCCGTTTATATAAGCGCCATTTTCCTCGGCGGATTCCCCGGCCACGTTCTTCTGGAAGGGCAACAAGCCGGTTAGTTGACCACCAATGATAGGGGTGATAAATAAAATACAAACGATTCCCCATATGAGAGCCTTGAAAGATTTCAAAGCGTCCTTCACTTCTCCGGTTTTAAGCTTGAGTCCGCTGTGAAGAAAAAGGCCCACAACGCAAACATACTGCGTCGGCAATTCGCTAAAGAACACGCCGGGTTGCGGTACGACTATTCCAAACACTAAAGAGAATATCAGACAGATGGGAAGAAAGTGTTTGAATACTGCCGCTTTTGCTCTTCTCCACAAAGGTGGCCGAGTAAGTTCAGTGGATATTTCTGTGGAGCTAACCTCTGACTCTATGTCTTGATTCATCGTAACTGCCATGTGGTCGACCGCCATCAAATAAAACTTACATGTGTCCACAGTAATACTTTTCGTCCTGTCTTTTGTGTGAATGGCCGTGTGAATCTCACGTGACGTTGACGCGGGAATCTCAAAATAGCACACGTATTTGCGGTTAAAATTTCGCGCCTTAGTATAAAATATCCACCACTTTCACTGACCAAAGAGGTACACAATTTTTTTTAGCATATACATCACAAGCTGTAAAACTGGCGGACGATAGCAGAAAAAAACTGAAGCAAAACGCTTCGGCTGCTCGGAGGTGAATAGGCTCCTACGCAGTGACAACCTCCGAATTACGCGCGAAAAGCACTAATCCCTATTCACAGAGGTGACGTCAACACGTGGTAAGAACAATGTGCAGATGCCCTTTGTACGCCCTTTGGTACACAGATGCCCTTTGTGTCCTTTCTTTATGCTCGTCACGCACCACGATCTCCCCACGAAGTCCTCCACGAACGTTCGTGGGGAGGATTGACAAGTCACTCTGGCTAGACTCTAGACTCAGATCACGTGTGCCGATTACACCACTCGAAGACGTAATTCTTGCGTCTTTTCTCTAATTAATCAACCTCGTTTGCAGGGTTTTCTCTCTGAGAGAGGTTGTACTCAATTCTCTGATCACAAACTCCGCTACACCAATCAAAACGCGAGGTTTATTGTTCATTGTCATGGGCCCTTGTCATTGTCAGTGGAATGCAAAATAGCACAGGGATTTGCGGCTTTCATGCAGGTTCGGTTTTCAATTGCAAGAAAAATATTGATATTTCCTCTATCCGGCCCAGTCTTTAATTCAGTTTGACCATCCTTATAATACCTGAGTGTAAGCCAACTTATGGAAAATTATATTGCAAAACTATACAGTTGCGTCACTAATTGCCAACCTCGTTCTCAAGTCCTCTATCTCCCTGGGAACGAGGTAGATTTATTGCCCTTCGAGTTCGATGTTTCTTCGCTGTTACCCAGCGTTTTGCACGTGGAAACGGCAAGCTGCAACTCCAGCTAAGGAAGGGGTGAGGCACCCTCCGTATAAGCTACCAAAGGGTCTAGTTTTGTGGGCGTTTAGGTCGGCAAACGGGTATAGAAAATTGCCGGATCATGACCATTTTGCTTAAATATTTCTAGTATGAGAAAACGTTTTTTGGTTTCCAGCATGTTTGGAAAATGTATACTGGATACAGTAGAAAAACTTACGGGGCACCAGAGAATACCGTCTGGTATCCGGTTCAAAGGCAGAACCACGATCACTGTCTGAACGAAAGAGAAAAAAATTAGAATTGCTCCAAGTTTCTCGGTTAGTTTTTTCGGCGCTATGCTGAGATGTGTCGTTGATTATCTTCAGTGGATTTTTTGAACCATTAAGGAATTTTAGCAACATTCCTTTTATTCCTTTTCAAATCAAACTCTTGGATGGCTAAAGCGCGCTTGAGACACACATAATAATAATAAAAAAAGATTATTTCAACACTAGCCATAAAAAATGTAGCTGCAATCTCGACCCCAGAACCGGCGCGAGTTTTAGGCCAGCTCACCAAAAGGAACGCAGGCTCTGGGAACGAGATTGATGTAGCTAAGGCAGAGAGAATAAACAGAAATTCACTGTAGCTGAGCTGTAAACTAAAACTGAAAACTAATGCTTATCGTGTTCTAGCTCATCTCTGTTGAGATTATCGTCGGCATGGAACTGCCATAATAGAAAACCAAATCTTCTACCGAGGCAGCTAAACGACGTTGACGTCGCGTTGAATCCTATTTAGTGCATTGATAAACCAATAGGAGCATGGTTAAGAAGATTTCATGCTACTACAAAGATAAACGGATCAGAAACGCGCGCCCTTTCAGATTTGAATATTTCCGTTTCTTGCACGTAGGGTAATTTTCGAGCTCAGGAGCGAGAACTGATTTCCGACTCCTGTTACTCTTACAAAATATTTGAGCTGGCGCTGACCCAAATATGCGTGGTCTCTGTGAACGGACTGTGTAACCTGGCTTCTTGTTAGCATAATTATGACAATTAATCAATTATTGTCGAAATTATGACAATTAATTACACCTGACGTCATAAAGGTAATTCCGTAATCAGTATTTCCTAGTCAGAAAAAGCGCAAACGCGATTTTAAGGCTACGGTAAAGAAATTTGTTTTCAAAGATAATTCAGTCTAAAATTGGTTCATTCAAGATGCTTGAAGTAACAGGTCAGTATAAGAAGTTTCTCTACTAAATTATGTAGAACATCGCAGTTTGCCATTTAAATGGAAAAAAAAACAGAAACTTCCGCCCAACCGCCCATGCACGGAAATTGTAGGACCCGTCGGGAAAAAAGAAGCACTCCCGATTTTGCCCATTTTGGGGTCCGAATGTACCAGATGATCTCGCATGTCTTCTATTTTACGTTTTCATGAGTCAGCAAAATATGAGACGATCAGAAAAAAGAAAAATTCGTGGTCTGGAATTTTCCAGAGATGTACGGCCCAGTCGATCGGCCGATGCAGAATTTTATGTAAGATCAGGAAGCCCAGCGATAAAAAAGGTTGGGGCCTGGGCAAAAATGCCTCACTGTCTGCAAAAAGATCGGCGTCCTTTCTATTTATCGTTTTTCTTTGGGAACAAAAGTGAAGAATTTTCCCGCCAAACATGCGCACACACATCACAGACGAACTGACGTCAGCAGTGCTCGCGCTTCCTGTTTTCTTTATTTTTCAGTCGATTTCTCGTCTATGAAATTTTCTGCATTCAAACCGTGAGGCTTTTTTTAAAACCGTCCCTCAACTCAAAATCCAAAGGTTCGCTGTCTCCTCCTGCACAATATATATTGGATTTTTGTTATTTTTGCTTAGTTCAAGCTCGCGGCTTAGCTTTCTTCTTTCGCTTCATTTTCAGAATCTTCTCCAGGCCAAGGAACACCTGAAGGAACAGGATTCGAGAACACTGACAAGCTGAGTCAGGTTAGTGATCCATATTTTTTGTTTCAATAAAATTCTTCACAGCTCTTTTGTATTTGAATTCTACGGACAACTTTGAACTGACTGGTGAAATTCAAAATTGTTTAAGGTAACGAAGCAAGAACCTTCACAAACAACCTTTTATTCTTATAAGAAATCAGATGGATCGTGAAATTTTCGCTGTGGTTAGTTAGTCTAAAAAGCTAAACAAAGTAATGAGCTCATTACCCTTACAGAACACTCGTTTTAAAATACTTTTCTAAGTATTTTTGGTCTTACTTTAAGCCAAAAATTACCACTTCAAATCGACCTTTTAACTCCTTTTCATGGTCTTTACCACCATTTTGACTGAGGATCAATCAAGGCAAAAGTTAGAGTAAGTTTGTAGAGTCTTAGCCGACTTCGAACCTCGGTAATTAAATTGTCCGAAACTGACGGAATTTCAAAATAAGAACTCTTTTACTGTACATCATTCATCCGATGGATCAAGGAAAATTAGACCATTACAGATGTTTCGACGTTCGTAAACTGTGGCAGTCGTAAAAATACTTCTGAAATTTCTCGTACTTCTACGTCAAGTTTTATATTAGTAGGGTTTGAATAAAGTTTTAAACTTTTGTGTACGTTATTTATA